>NW_016107324.1:780508-781823 GCF_001604975.1 Cebus imitator
GTAGAGACGGGGTTTCACCATGTTGACCAGGATGGTCTCGATCTCTTGACCTCGTGATCCACCCGCCTCGGCCTCCCAAAGTGCTGGGATTACAGGCTTGAGCCACCGCGCCCGGCCTAGTCCTATCTCTTTAGAAGCCTGTTGGCTATTAGTTTCTCAGACTTTCCTTGGTTCTGATGATGACATTTTGAGTAATGGTCAGGTATTTTGTAGAATGTCCTTCTGGAATATGTCTGATGCTTTTCTCATAATTAGATTGAAGTGATGGGGTTTTGGGAATAAGACCACAGTGATAAAGTTCTATTTTCATTACAACAAGTGAACATATCTCAACTATTACTGTGGATGCTGACCCTGTTTACCTAGGTGAGGTAGTGTTTGACAAGTTTCTCCACTGTAAACTTACTCTCCCTTGCCCCCTTTCTATACTGTACTCTTTGGAAGAAGGTCACTGTGGGCAACCCACACTCAAGGTGTTATGTTCTACTCCTTGAGGAGACAGTAGCAACATCAAATTATTAATACTTGGAATGCTGCATGCAAGATTTCCCATTTATTTAATTATTTATTCACATCAGTATGGACTCACGTAAAATTATTTTATACTTTAAGTTTATACACTAATACCACTTTATCTTCTTGTATTAGTGGTTCAGCTGTAGCCACTGGGAAGTCTTGCAGATGGCTTCTGTGTCCCTTTCTAACCCGGTCACTGAGGTGTTTTTGTTTCTTTCCTAGCACATCCTTACTTCCTGGCACTAGAAGATGCTCCAGGTTTACCTTGTACGTTTCCTGTCCTAGTTCCAGAATCAGTCATTTCTCCAAAGACCCCTGGTTCCTTTTATTGCAGAATCGTATTAGAAAACAAGATCTGGGTGCAAGGTGTACTCATTGTTGCTAGAGTTAGGTTGCTTCTGTGCCCTTTTATCTGACAGAGCAAGGAAATACATGTTTGTATAGTAACCTGTGTCTACACAAGCATATGTAAATATTTCCAGAGTCATCTATACCTACATGAGCTAAACAGTTCATACTGATATCTCCAACTCTAAGGGAACTTTTTAATAATTCTGAGGAACAGGCCGGGCGCGGTGGCTCAAGCCTGTAATCCCAGCACTTTGGGAGGCCGAGGCGGGTGGATCACGAGGTCAAGGGATCGAGACCATCCTGGTCAATATGGTGAAACCCCGTCTCTACTAAAAATACAAAAAAAAATTAGCTGGGCATGGTGGTGTGTGCCTGTAATCCCAGCTACTCAGGAGGCTGAGGCAGGAGAATTGCCTGAACCCAGGAGGCGGAGGTTGCAGTGAGCCGA
>NW_016107324.1:781973-785473 GCF_001604975.1 Cebus imitator
TGAGGAACTAGCTTCATTCCAGGATTTAATTTTCCACTTAAAGTTAATTATCCATGGCCCCAGTGTTATCTGCAATAGAGGTAAGATCCTTGAACTGAAAGATAAAGCATGGGGCTGAAACACCCCCTTTCAACCTATCAGTACTTTATAACTAAGATTATTTGCCTCACAGGATTATGATGAAGTGAAACGTGTCAATATGTCTTTCTGAGAATTCTGTTAAATAGCATACTTATAGTATTATAAACATATACTTGCAGAGTAATTTTAGTGCCAACTCTGAATGAAGTACCAGAAGATCTTTCTGTTATTTTCCAAAAAGCTACGCTAGGCCAGGCGCGGTGGCTCATGCCTGTAATCTTGCAGCTGCTCGTGATCATGCGCGCCTGCTGTCTCAGCTACTCGGGAAGCTGAAGAGGGAGGATCACCTGAGTCTGAGGAAGGTCAAAGCTGCAAAGAGCTGTGATGGCGCCACTGCACTGCAGCCTGGGTGACAGAGTGAGACCCCAACTTGGGGCAGGGGGCAGAAAGGTACCTTTAATCAAACATCTGAGCTGGGAGAGTGTTAGACTGAAAAAACTATGCTGCTGGTTCTCTATGGATCTATGTCTTTGTCCATCACTTACAGGCTGTCTGGGCAGATTTCATGAACAGTTTCATTCATTTATTTATTGAGGCAGGGTCTCACTGTGTCACCCAGGCAGGACTGTAGTGGCACGATCTCGACTCACTGCAGCCTCCACCTCCTGGGTTCAACTGATTCTCCCACCTCAGCTTCCTAAGTAGCTGCGACTTAGAGGCATGTGCCCAACATTTACTTTTATTCTGAGCCTATACAGAATAAAATTGCTGTAGCAAGCAGCCCAAATGAGGTTTAATATATCACGAATTAACACAAAACACTGATGGCGGGGGTTGGGGGGGGTGTCACTCGATTATGGTGACCATAATGACTGCTGAATATCACCACCGAATACCTGAGTAGAAAGCACCAAAGAGACAAAGGTACTGGGTTGAGTGCAAGTGCATATATTTTAAATCATTTAATGCTTGCATCAACCCTAAACAGGGTCTTATTTTCATTTTATGTTAGAGAAAAACAATTTGAGAAAAACTCAGGTGCTGACAACGGGCGGAACAGGGATTCGCACAAAGTTCAGCCCAGAGCCTCGGACCCTCCGCTAATCGGCCGCAGCTTTCCTTCTCTCCCGACCTCCCTCGGCGGCGACGGGAACCAGGCCTCTGCCGCGCGCCACTGGGCCCGCCTCCGCCCCATGCGTAGTCCCCAGCCCGGACGCGGTCCGCCCTCACCCTCGGCGCTGTCGCGGGTCTGGCGAAAGTCCTCGGAGCGGCCGTCGCGGAAAGCTCGGCAAAGAGAGAGGCAGAGGAAATCGAGCATCCAGCCGGCAGCCACAGCCTCGGCCTCAGCCACAAGGCCCGCATCCTCCTCCTCCTCTGGAGCCCCCAACTGCACCTGGCACTCGAGCAGTTCCTGGCACTCGAACTGCTCCTCGTCGTTTCTCTCCGTTTCTGCTATCCGCTCCTCGGTAGCGTCGGCATCCCTACCATCCGCACAGCCCCGGGGACTCGGAGCAGCTGAGGAGGCGTCCTCCGCCATGTCAAACGGCTTGCGCGGGTACTGGCCCTTTAGGCGCCGAGCAACGATTGGCTAGCCTTCCCGGGTGCGGGGCGTGGCTGCGGAGGGTCGCTTCCGGCAGCGGAAACCACCAATCACACCGCCAGGACGGGCGAGCGGCTCAAGCCTGGCTTCTGATTGGCCGAGACCTGTTCCTGCCTCTGGGCGTTAAATTTCTCGCCAGTCTGAAGCCGGGCCTTGCATGTAACTGGAGGACTCCGTATTGAGCGAGGAGTGAGGTTATGCTAGGAGGCAGCTTTATCTTCCTTATTCCTTGTAAAATGAAACCTTGACTGGAAAAACAACACAGTTAGTTAAAATGAAACGCATTTGCCTGCCGCCCATTTCAGAAAGAGGTGGGTAGTGAGAATCTGTCACTACTAGTCAAGTATAACACTTTTAAACCCTAGTATTCATCTAACGGTTACTACATGATCACGAAACAGAACTATTCCAACTGACTAACATCCGTGCTTCTCCAACCTCAGCATGTGTCAGAATCAGCCTGGGGGCTTGCTAAAACACAAATTGCCGGGCTTCAGTCCCGGAATTCCTGTTCTGTTAGTCTAGCTTGGGGGTCCTTGAACTTGAAAGTCTAACGCTACTTGGCAGGACACCACATTTTGAGATCACTGCTCTAGAAAGAGTATACTGCTGTGAAAATGTATCTCAATCAAGGTTTGAGATCGACTATAGAATGCAGTTTACAGAAAATAATAAGTGAATTTTGAAACTTAGCACAAAAGGAGAGTCTAAGCGGGGATGAATGGTCTGGTTAGTTTTTTGTTTTTTGTTTGTTTTTTGCCTTTGAGCCAGATTTCCCTCTGTTGATCAGGCTGCTGTCCAACTCCTGGCCTCCAGTGATCCTCCTGCCAAAGTGCTGGGTTTCCAGGCCTGACCCACCATGCCCGGCTCCGTTTTTGTTTGTTTGTTTTTTGAGACGGAGTTTCACTCTTGTTACCCAGGCTGGAGTGCAATGGCGCAATCTCGGCTCACCGCAACCTCCGCCTCCTGGGTTCAGGCAATTCTCCTGCCTCAACCTCCCGAGTAGCTGGGATTACAGGCACACACCACCATGCCCAGCTAATGTTTTGTATTTTTAGTAGAGACGGTGTTTCACCATGTTGACCAGGATGGTCTCGATCTCTTGACCTCGTGATCCACCCACATCGGCCTCCCAATTTTTTTTTTTGTTTTTTGTTTTTTTTGAGGTGGAGTCTGACTCTGTCACCTAGGCTGGAGTGCAGTGGCATGTTCTTGGCTCACTGCAGCCTCCACCTCCCGGGTTCAATTGATTCACCTGCCTCAGCCTCCTGAGTAGCTGGGATTACAGGTGTGTGCCACCACACCCAGCTAATTTTTGTATTTTTAGTAGAGACAGGGTTTCACATGTTGGTCAGGCTGGTCTCAAACTCCTGACCTTGTGATCTGCCCGCCTCGGCCTCCCAAAGTGCTGGGATTACAATCCTGAGCCACCGCATCTGGCCAGGCTCCGTTTTCTGTTCCTTGATGTGGGTAATGGTTACATCAGTGTGTTCACTTTATGAAAATTCACTGAACATTGTTTATGCGCTTTTCAGTATGTGTGTCATAATTGAATAACAAGTTTACTTTAAAAGCCCTTGTAGCCGGGCGCGGTGGCTCACGCCTGTAATCCCAGCACTTTGGGAGGCCGAGGCGGGTGGATCACAAGGTCAAGAGATCGAGATCATCCTGGTCAACATGGTGAAACCCCGTCTCTACTAAAAATACAAAACATTAGCTGGGCGTGGTGGTGCGCGCCTGTAGTCCCAGCTACTCGGGAGGCTGAGGCAGGAGAATTGCCTGAACTCAGGAGGCGGAGGTTGCGGTGAGCCGAGATCGC
>NW_016107324.1:786233-787612 GCF_001604975.1 Cebus imitator
GTCTTTAAAAAAAAAAAAAAAGAAAGAGAAAAACAAAGCCAGGTAAATAGTAAGTGCTCAATTAGTATTAGCAGGAAGAGTATTTTTGCTGCCAGGAAAAAGGATGATGCATCAGAAGAGATCTCTGCTTCAGGCTCTGATGGTTCCATGGGAAGTAAGTTCTGTTTTAAGATAATACAGTGAAATGGGGATACCAGCTAAGGGAATAAGGGTTAAGGCACATTATGAACCTAGTATTATAGACTGTATATTTATTTTCTCCCTACATTTACATGCTGAAAACCTAACCCCCAATGGGATGGTATTGGAAGGTGGTGCTTTTGGGCTGGAGTGGGTCAGGAGAGAGAATCCTGTGTAATTTCTGTGATTTAAAAGTCATCCCTTGAGTAAAATTATACTTCTTGTACAACTGAGTTCATGGAGTAAGACTCATAAGTATAGTTGACTTTATAGTCATTTAATGGGATATCTATGAGGGGAGAGATTCAATCTGTTTTGTGATGATCCTAAATGCACAACCTGAAACCAAAGATTGAAGGTTTCGTGTGGCAGATATGACTTCATATCCCACATGGTTCCTAACCATTCAGGCTTTCCCACAATAAAGTGCTGATTTCTATTGCCAGGTACTGATTTCTCACCACTAGAATCATTGATAATCCTGTGCTCATGGTATCTCCCCTGCCGGGTAAGTATACATTTATGATTCTGGATGCCAATAGGCAGAGATGCTGTGGAAAGATTCCCATAAAGCCTAGATGACATTCCCCATGCTGTTGCATTTCCCAAGACTGTTTTGATTTGGACAATTTCCTAAACAACACTTTGAAATCTGTAAATTTCCTAAATTCTTATGTCTACCATATTAAAGTATTGTGTTTTAACCTGTATTTTAGTCTATCCCATTGCTAATATAAACTAATGTGTCTCATTATGAATTATAATTGCTTTATTTTTGCATTTATAAATGTCTCATCAATATCCAAACTACATATGTACTTTTGAAACATCCTTTATTGAGTATCTATTATGTGAAATGTACTGTGCTAGAATGATGCATGGTAAACATAAAGATACTGCTCCTCTCCATAAAGAATTATAGACTGGTTGGGAAGATAAGCAACACACACACACATTGTACATAAACATCAGACTAATGAGTAATGCTAACAGTATCCCTAACAGGAGTTTGGTGGAGGTGCAATCACCCAGTGGGTTCACCTTACCTGCTGCCTAGGCAGGCTGATTTATCACGACATGGGAATTGCAATTGTGAAAGAGTAATTCATGCAGAACTGGCTGTGTGGGAGACCAGAGTTTTATTATTACTCAAACCCATCTCCCTGAAAACTTGGGGATTGGTGTGTGTGTGTGTGTGT
>NW_016107324.1:788042-793883 GCF_001604975.1 Cebus imitator
TTGACCAGGATGGTCTCGATCTCTTGACCTCGTGATCCACCCGCCTCGGCCTCCCAAAGTGCTGGGATTACAGGCTTGAGCCACCGCGCCCGGCCGAGGAATTGGTGTTTTTTAAGGATAATTTGGTGAGTAAGGGACTAGTGAATCAGGAGTGATAATTGGTGGGGTCAGAGATGAAATCGTAGTGAGTTGAAGCTGCCTTCTTGCACTGAGTCACTTCCTGGGTGGGGGTCACAAGGTTAGATGAGCCTGATTATTGATCTGGGTGGTGCCAGCTGATCCATTGAGTGCAGGGTCTGCAAAATATCTTAAACACTGATCTTAGGTTTTACAATAGTGATTTTATTCCCAGAAGTCATTGGGGGAGGTTTAGAATCTTGCAGCTTCCAGTTGCATGACGGCTAAACCATAACGTGTCTTGTAGCTAATTTGTTAGTCCTGCAAAGGTAGTTTAGTCCCCAGGCGGGAAGGGGGTTTGTTTGGGGAAAGGGCTGTTATATTCTTTGTTTTAAAGCTAAACTATAAACTAAGTTCCTCCCAAAGTTAGTTTGGCCTACACCTAGGAATAGACAAGGACAGCTTGGATGTTAGAAATAAGGTGGTATCGGTTAGGTCAGACTTCTTTCACTGTAGTTACTCAGTTATGAATTTTGCAAAGGCGGTTTCACAGGGAGAGTGTCTAAGCCAGTGAGATTTAATTAAAAAGGTCTGAACAGAGATGCAGAGGGGAGAAATGTGGGTATGAACTGATTTTTTTTTGAGACAGTCCCACTCTGTCACCCAGCCTGGAGTGTAGTGGCACGATCTTGGCTCACTGCAACCTCCACCTCCCGGGTTCAAGCAATTCTTCTGCTTTAGCTTCCTGAATAGCTGGGATTACAGGTGCATGCCACTGTGCCTAGCTAATTTTTTTGTAGTTTTTAGTAGAGACGGGGTTTCACCATCTTGGCTAGGCTGGTCTTGAACTCCTGACCTGTGATCCACCTGCCTCGGCCTCCCAACATGCTGGGATTACAGGTATGAGCCACCGCACCTGGTCTGAACTGATTTTTAAAAGTAAATTTTACAGGGCCTAAAACACTAGTTTTGTTATCCTCACAAATAGTTCTCAACCTCTGTCACATGTCACATATTCTCAGTTGGCTGAGTTAGATTTTGTATTATTAAATCAGAATTTCTAAGGGGAAGGCTCAAGCACATGGGTTACTCAAAGTATCTCTAGGTGATTCCAATATAGAACCAGGGTCGCTAGCTACCAAACCATACAAATAAAATGAACCACTCCATTTTGAGGTAGTGGACATAATACATAATAATGATGAAGAAGCACATTCCTCCTTATGAGGACTTTCTCCCTTTTCAGAATCAATAAAGTTATGCACAAGGACTAAAGGAATGTTTTGAGTTTAAAACAAAGTGGGTTTTGGGAAGGGAAACATTATTTTAGGCAGTTCAAATCATTTAGAGCTTTTAACATATTTAAATGATCTTTGTAACCCCTTGAGATTTTTTAAAAGTTATTTCATGCATTACAGGATCCGTGTGTAGCCTGCCCCTGACAGAATACAGGCACTGCGGTGGTGCAGGCTCGCTCTGTAGGTTATCCTCAATTTGATTTTTAGGAAAAAAATAATTTGGGAAATTCCTGTTTTTAAAAGGTGGAAGTTTTCTTTTTTATGGACTGCTCAGAGCTTTAAATATACTAATGTGGATCATGAATTTCTGAAAAACATATCCCATTATTGATCATTGCACTCCTTTTTTGCAGAGCATCCTATATAATTATTGTACCGGGGAACCATAGGTTCTTGACCACCTAGAGCTTCACTAAAAAATCACTGACATAAGGCAGATTGATTAACAGAAGAAAAGGCATGCAAATTTATTTAATGTGTGTACACAGGAGCCTTAAGAGTGAAGACCCAACATCCTGAGCCACAGTCAATAATACAGACTCAGAGGGTGGCCAGAAACAGGTTATGTTGATAAATCAACAGATGATGTGAGAGAAAGTAAGAAGTTTGGCTAGCAAAGGTGGCCCTGTAATGTAGATGAAGCCTCCCTTGGAGAGAATAGATGGTAAATGTTTCTTTTCAGACTTTTAAAGTGGTCAGACTCTCAGCCTTTCATGCATTCAAGAAAGGCATAGAAAGGGGTGGGGACATAGATGCATTAATGGAAATTCTCTACAAATGCATATTTTCCCCACAAAAGATAGCTTTGCAAGGCTGCTTCCATTTGCTGGCCAGGTGGCAGCCATTTCAAAATATGTCAAAGAAATATATTTTGCAGTAAATATTTACATTTCCTCCAATATCAACAAACACACTTTGAGAAATGCTGCTATAAACTACTAGGTACATTTATGTAGATGACACCTATTAAGTTTATTCTGTGATAGCTAAAGATTATAGAAGACTCAGATCACTTGACTCGTTTGATCATGACTTCCTCCAGGATGCATTTTCTTTATTTGACTTATAGCATACCATCCTTTGCTGGTATCCTTCACACCTCGCTAGACACTTCTCAGTATTCCTTGCTGGTTATTCTTCTTCTTGCTAAACTCTAAATGTTGTAGTGTCCTTGACCTCAGCCTTTGAACTTCATTCCCTAGTTGATATTATCTACTCTGTTTAATATCATCTGGATCCTATTGAGACCCAAAGATAAATCTTTCCTCTGTAAAATTTCTGCTGAGCACCCCATCACTGTTTGGATTATTTTCATCTAAATTTGAAAAGTCCAAATATAACCCATACCCCATCAAACTAGACCACGTTTATTCAACCCGTGGCCCATGGGTGGCACGCAGTCCAGGACTGCTTTGAGTGGGGCCCAATACAAATTCATAAACTTTGTTAAAACTTTATGAGATTATTTTGTGATTTATTTTTTAAAGCTCATCAGCTATTGTTACTGTTAGTGTATTTTATGTGTGGCTCAAGACAATTCTTCCAGTGTAGCCCAGGGAAGCAAAATGATTGGACAACCCTAAACTAGACCTTATCTCATCTTTCCTATCTCAGTCAATGGCACCTCCATTCACTTAGCCAATTAATTGGGCCAACGGCACAAGTTTCATCCTTGATTCCTTTCTTTATCTTACACATCATATCTAGTCCTTCAGCAGCTTTGGTCAGCTTTACCTTCAAAAAAGATCCATAATCTGACTATTTCCCATGATCTGCATCTCTACCCTCAGCCAAGTGACCCTCATGTCTCATGTGGCCCAAACAGTAGCCTCAGGATGGCTCTCCTTGCTTCCACTCTTGGCCTGCCATGGTCTATTCTTTTTTTCTTTTTGAACCAGAGTCTCACTCTGTCACCCAGGCTGGAGTGCAGTGACATGATCTCGGCTCACTGCAACCTCCACCTCCTGGGTTCAAGCAATTCTCCTGCCTTAGCCCCCTGAGTAGCTGGGATTACAGGCACCTGCCACCATGCCTGGCTAATTTTTGTATTTTTAGTAGAGATGGAGGTGTCACCATGTTGGCCAGGCTGGTGTCGAATTCTTGACCTCAGGTGATCCAGTCACCTAAGCCTCCCAAAGTGCTGGGATTACAGCTGTGAGCCACTGCACCCCACTGTTTTTTACACAGTGATCTGAATGGCCTTTCTAAAATGTAAATCACAACTTGTCATTTGTCTCCTCAGAACCTACCATGATTTGTGATCATTTTTAGACTAAAACTCAAACTCTTTATTAAAGACTACAAGGCCTTACATGATTTTTTTTCCCTACCTAGTTTCTTTTTTTTTTTTTTTTTTTTTTTTTTTTTTTTGGTTTTTTTTTTTTTTTTTTTTTTTTTTGAGATGTTGTCTCCTATCATCATCCAGGCTGGTGTGCAGTGGCTCGATCTCCGCTCACTGCAACCTCTACCTCCTAGTTTCTTTTTTTTTTTTTTTTTTGAGACGGAGTTTTGCTCTTGTTACCCAGGCTGGAGTGCAATGGCGCGATCTCGGCTCACCGCAACCTCCGCCTCCTGGGTTCAGGCAATTCTCCTGCCCCAGCCTCCTGAGTCGCTGGGATTACAGGCACGTGCCACCATGCCCAGCTAATTTTTTGTATTTTTAGTAGAGACGGGGTTTCACCATGTTGACCAGGATGGTCTCGATCTCTTGACCTCGTGATCCACCCGCCTCGGCCTCCCAAAGTGCTGGGATTACAGGCTTGAGCCACTGCGCCCGGCCCCCTACCTAGTTTCTAACCACATTTCTTAAAAATTCTGCCTGCTGCCACCACTGCTATAGCCATTCTGGTTTTCTTGCTGTTCCTCAAATAGGTTAAGCTTGTTCCTGTTCCAGAGTCATTGGACTTGCTTTGACTTGATTGTTCTTTCAAATATTTGTGTTGCTCCCTGCCAACCCATTTCATTCAAATGTCACCTTTCTTCAGAGATACGTTCTTTGACTACTCTATTTAAATATTTTCTTTTCTTTTCTTTTTTTTGATTATAAAAACTTCCTCTTTAATCGAGGTTTATAACATGAACAGATTTCTTGAATAAAATGGAAAGTTTCCAGTACACTGAAACATAAATCCACAAGTCACCATACATACAACACCCGACAGAAAAAAACAAAAACAAGTTTACACAATCCCTGTAACAGCCATGGTCTTAATCTCAGATGCCTCCTCCATCTGCCAAGTGTGTTCTGGATACACAGCACACCTTGGCTTCTGGGGTCACACTCAGTTGATGCTGTGGGTCCACAGAGCACTCATCAGGCTGGGCTATGGTGGTGGTGGCTCTACTTAAGAAGCAAAGCAGTTACCAGCACATTCAAACAGCGTATTGAACATCTTTTAAATATCAAAGTGAGAAACAAGAAGGCAACACAATAATGTCATCAGAAATGTGTTAGGAAGTAAGGACAGCTGTGTAAAGCTTGAAGCTGAAAAGTGACTTGCCAGCTTCATTTCTTCGGCTTCTTGGGTAGTGGCGCCGGAACAATAAGTTGTGAGGTTCTGGTTCATGGATCATATCATGGACCCAACCCTGACTCTGCTGAACGCCAAGATTCCTCCATTCAGATTAAGACATCAGATGGGTTTTAGGGACCAGCCTGGCTATGTCCTTGGGCAGCATGACATGCTGATACTCAAACTCCTCATCATCGTATTTGTCCGAATAGTAGATTTGTTTGTGTGACATGATCGCTCCGTCTGCTAGCCTTCAGCCCCACGCCGCCAACCTCCAAGCAACTCCTATTTAAATATTTTCTATCTGCAGTACTCTACGTAGCATGTTTCACTAACTGATGGTATTTTAGTTTTCTCTTTGTCAGTCTCATTAAAAAACAAGATACGCTAAGGAAAGCACTTTGTGTTGTCCACTACTGTATCCCCATGGTTAGAAAACTGCTTATCATGTGGTGGACATTCAGTTGATATTGAATGAATATATGTTACATTTTTCTTAGACATGGCTAGAAGAAAATTGATACTCAAAGAGTATAAAACATTCTTATCAGTGAAATTGCTCATAGAATTTGAAAACATCAGCTATTAAGAACTCAATAGTACTCTCAGATTTGCTGTTTATCCACAAAAAACAGGCCCTTCAGTTTCTTTGCCCCTTTCTCAATAGGAGGGCAGACCAAGTCCCCTGAGCCACATATTAATGGTGATAATGATAATGATATCAACCACATTGTTTTAGTCTATTTGAGCTGCTATAACAAAATGCCACAGACTGGGCCATTTATAAACAACAAAAATGTATTGCTGAGTTCTGGAGTCTGGAAAGTCCAAGATCAAGGCACTCGTTGTGGTTGTTGAGGTGTCTGGTAACAGTCTGCTCTCTTTTTCAAAGACGGTGCTTTCTTTCTTTTTTT
>NW_016107324.1:794118-800011 GCF_001604975.1 Cebus imitator
GACCAGGATGGTCTCGATCTGTTGACCTCGTGATCCACCCGCCTCGGCCTCCCAAAGTGCTGGGATTACAGGCTTGAGCCACCGCGCCCGGCAAAGATGGTGCTTTCTTTTTGTGTTCTTAATTGGCAGAAGAGGCAAGGCAGTTCCCTGTTTTTTTTGTTTGTTTGTTTGTTTGTTTTTGGTAAAACAGTGTCTTGCTATGTTGCCCAGGCTGGTCACAAACTCCTGGGCTCAAGTGATCCTCCTTCCTCAGCCTCCCCAAGTGCTGGGATTACAGGCATGAGCCACTGTACCCAGCCCAACCTCTTTTATAAGAACACTAATTCCATACACAAAGGTGATGTTCTTATGACTTAATTAGTTCCCAAAAGGCCCTTACTCTTAATAGTATCCCAGTGGATATTCCGTTCCAACATATGAATTTGAGGGGGATGCCACAATTCAGACCATACCACATACTTAACATTTATTACATATATAACAGGTGCCAGCAACTTTCTAATTGCAGCATATGTATTAACTCATTTACTCTTCATAGCAAGTTTATTAGGTAGATACTATTTTATTTTATAAGTTTATTAACTATAATTTTGTAGAGGATGGACTTGTAGCACAGAGAGGGCTATTAAGTCACCTGAGGTTGGAAAGTGAGAAAGCTAGTTAGTAAGTTAGGGATCCACAACTTGATATCAGACATTCAGATCCCATGTTATTCTCTTTTTTCCCAATAAGGCCTTCCCAAGGGGAGTAGACATCAGCCAGAGTTCATGTTCCTCATATGTGTTCCTTAGGCCTGGAGATCTGCCTCCTCTTTCTGTTAAAGACTTAAAGCCACAAGCTCTCATACATATCAACTTTTGCAGATAAGTGCATTGGGTGTATGAAGCAGGGCTGCCAGATCCTCCTGTTTAGTGGCTTAGGATGTCACAGCATGATAAATTATTCTTCGTCACAGCAAGATTATTTCAGAAGGAAAAGGATAATATTTTGTCTTATTTTAGAGAAAGTTAACGATCCAAAAAAAATATTTTTAACTTGTCTCAGGTCACAGTTGTTGGAATCAGGAACAAATCTTATCAATAGTTTCTCATGCCAAGGGACAATGAAGTTTTGCATGTAAGAGGATGCTCAAGTTCTGGCCAGTTAAATCTCTGAAAAGAGGCAACAGGACCACTCTCAGCCCTCTCTTGAGCTGGCTGGGGTTCTTAGAAAGCCACAAGGAAGGGGCATGGTATAGTTCAAGTGCATCAGCAGCAGCGAGTGATTGGTTTATAAGGGTGCTTCTTGTGGTGCTTAGAATTCTTGACAGGGCTTCATCTATGTGTCACATTGCATTCAGAGCAGGAAGTCAGACTGCAGGCCCCACGACTCAGATATGTGAGCTTAGACAAGCTAGCAACCTCTTTGCCTTGGCTTCCTTCTTTGTAAAATGGAGGTCATGATAGAAGCTATTGCATAGAGTTGCTGTGAGGATTCAATTATTTAAAGAAAGCACTTAGAAAAGTATCTGGCATATTATAAGTGCTCAATAATATCAGCTACCGCTAGTTTTCTCCATTGCCCTGGTTTTCAAATATTTTTGTACTGAATCTCTTTTGGCAACTTTATCTTACCTACCTCTATTATTTGTTTGTTTGTTAGTTTGTTTTTGAGATGGAATCTCACTCTGTCACATAGGCTCGAGTGCAGTGGCACTGTCTTAGCGATCTCAGCTCACTGCAACCTCCACCTCTCGGGTTCAAGCGATTCTCCTGCCAAAGCCTCCCAAGTAGATGGGATTACAGGTACCTGCCATCATGCCTGGCTTATTTTTGTATTTTTTTAAGTACAGACAGTATTTCACCATGTTGACCAGACTGGTCTTGAACTCCTGACCTCAAGTGATCCGCCTGCCGTGGCCTCCCAAAGTGTTGGGATTACAGGCATAAGCCACTGCACCCAGCCCTTATCTCTATTATGAAAGGACATTTTTTTCCCTATCAGTTTATTATGTATTTATTTTAAGAGACACGGTCTTGTCATGTTGCCCAGGCTGGTCTTGAACTCCTAGGCTCAAGCAATCCTCCCCGCTCTGACTCCCAAAAGACGGGGATTATAGGTGTGAGTCAACAGGCCCAGCCCTCCCCATCAGTTTAAATCTCAGGGTTTTGTTTGTTGCCCTGGGGAAAGGGAACATGATCTCAATAATGGGCCAATTCAACCAGCAAAAAATTGTGAAATTTGTAACTATATATGTGTTATTCCATTTGTATAAAAACATAAAGCTGGCAACACAATATCCTATATTCTGTATGAATACATATGTGTGAATACATATGAAGAAATATGAAAAGATTCATGGGAAAGATAAACACCAAGCAGTGCTGCCTGTTTTGTTTTGTTTTGTTTGAGATAGAGTCTTGCTCTGTTGCCCAGGCTGGAGTGCAGTGGCATGATCATAACTTACTGTAGCCTCCACCTCCTGGGCTCAAGCAATAATCCTCCTGTCTCAGCCTCCTAAGTAACTGGAACTGTAGATGCACACCACTATGCCTAGGTAATTATTTATTTTTTTGTAGAGATGATTTCTAACTATGTTTCCCAGGTTGGTCTTGAACTCCTGGGCTCAAGTCATCTTCCTATCTCAGTCTCCCAAAGTGCTGGGATTATAGGTATGAGCCACCCCACCCAGCTAAGCAATGCCCTCTTTCTTTTTTTTTTTTTTTTGAGACAGAGTCTCCCTCTTGTTGCCCAGCCTGGAGTGCAATAGTGCAATCTCGGCTCACCACAACCTCCGCCTCCCAGGTTCAAGTTATTCTCCTGCCTCAGCCTCCTGAGTAGCTGGGATTACAAGCATGCACCACCACGTCTGGCCAATTTTTGTATTTTTAGTAGAGATGAGGTTTCTCCATGTTGGTCAGGCTGGTCTCCAACTCTCGACCTCAGGTGATCCTCTTGCCTTGGCCTCCCAAAGTGCTGAGATTACAGGTGTGAGCCACTGTACCTGGCCACAATGCCCTCTTGAGAGGGGATAAAGGGTCTGTTTACAGGAATTCAGGATATAAGGGCTTCGCATGTATGTAACTGTCTTATTTTTAAAAAAATATATTGGTCCTACTGACTTGGGAGCCCGAGGCAGGACATTGCTCAGGAGTTCTGGGTTACAGTGGGTTATGATCACACAACTGCAGTCCAGCCTGGGTGACAGAATGAGACGCTCTCTCTGAAATAAATAAATAAATAATTAAATTTAAAACTCTGGATAAAGAAGACAAAATATTAAGACTTGATAAATTTAGGTGGCAGGTATGTGTTTATTATATTATCCTCCATATCTCATACGTTTGAAATGTTTTACAAAATCTTTTTATTTATTTATTTATTTTTTTTGAGACGGAGTTTCGCTCATGTTACCCAGGCTGGAGTGCAATGGCGCGATCTCGGCTCACCGCAACCTCCGCCTCCTGGGTTCAGGCAATTCTCCTGCCTCAGCCTCCTGAGTAGCTGGGATTACAGGCACGCGCCACCATGCCCAGCTAATTTTTTGTAGTTTTTTAGTAGAGACGGGGTTTCACCATGTTGACCAGGATGGTCTCGATCTCTTGACCTCGTGATCCACCCGCCTCGGCCTCCCAAAGTGCTGGGATTACAGGCTTGAGCCACCGCGCCCGGCCCCAAAATCTTTTTAAAAATAAACATATTGAGAGTACAACTGGGCCTTAACAATTCTAAATAACATATTTGGCTAGCATTGTCTTTCCATATTAGCCAATTCCTTGGCTAAACAGACTAAATTGGCTTATTTCATCAGCCCTGGTGATGCATTTATTCGGCCAGTAGAGGTCACCATGCAATGAAATATTTTATTAAACAGACTACATGGTATAATGCAAAGATTTTTTAATCTTTCTTTTTCTTTAATCTATAAAATTCTGTCTTACAAGTTCACTTGTAACCCCCATGTGTCAAAGGGCTAAACACAAAATGGGGTGGACGCTTGAGATCCCTGAAGCTGGTTTGTAACATTTGTGAATGTGGCACATTGCGTTTGCTTTCCTGGTTTTAAAAATGTCTTCTGATTTCAAAATCTAAGTTTTCTCTATTTGCTCTCCACAGAGCACCAACATGGCACCTGTTGGAACTAAGTCTATCAGAGGGAGCTAAGGAGCATGGAGCCACCATTTCAGAGGGTGCCTTGGTGGAAAAGGCCAAGGTGGTACCCACTGGCCCCCACATCCCCACTAGTATTCTCCTTCATCTCCCAGAAGGATCCTTTCAGTGCTCACTCTGCATCAAGGCTGCTTTTTTTTTTTTTTTTGAGACGGAGTTTCACTCATGTTACCCAGGCTGGAGTACAATGGCGTGATCTCAGCTCACCGCAACCTCCGCCTCCTGGGTTCAGGCAATTCTCCTGCCTCAGCCTCCTGAGTAGCTGGGATTACAGGCACGTGCCACCATGCCCAGCTAATTTTTTGTAGTTTTTTAGTAGAGACGGGGTTTCACCATGTTGACCAGGATGGTCTCGATCTCTTGACCTCGTGATCCACCTGCCTCGGCCTCCCAAAGTGCTGGGATTACAGGCTTGAGCCACCGCGCCCGGCCCAAGGCTGCTTTAATTTTTGCTTACAACTATTCTCTGTTCTATCATAGATAATTTACCTTTCTCCTTGGATCATTTAGCATGTTTTTGGTTGAAAGTAGTGGAAAACCTCATTTATGATAGCTCAAATCACATGGAGAATGTATTATATCACATAACAAGAAGGCTGAGAATGGGTCACTGCCAATGTAGGTCAATCACTAGCTCAGCAACATCATCAAAGACCCAGTTTCTTGTCATCTCTCCACTCTACCCTGCTCCGTACATCCCCACCTTCTTTTTGAAAGCCTTACTTCATGGTACAAGAAGGTTGGTCAGAGAGAATTCCTCTTGCATCCTGTAGAACAGGGGTCCCCAGTCCCTGGGCCATGGACTAGTACTGGTCTGTGGCCTATTAGCAATGGGGCCGTACAGCAGGAGGTGAGTGACAGGTGAGTGAGCAAAGCTTCGTCTGTATTCACCACTCCCCATCACTCGCATTACTGCCTGAGCTCCACCTCCTGTCAGATCAGTGTGGCATTAGATTCTTATAGGAGTGCTATGTTATCCGGGGTTCTCTAGAGGGACAGAACTAATAGGATAGATGTATATATGAAGGGGAGTTTATTAAGGGGTATTGGCTCACATGATCACAAGATGAAGACCCACAGTAGGCCATCTGCAAGCTGAAAAGCAAGGGAGCCTGTCTGAGTCCCAAACCTCAAAAGTAGGAAGCCAACAATGCAGCCTTCAGTCTGCAGCCAAAGGCGTGAGAGACCCTGGCAAATCACTGGTGTAAGTCCAAGAGTCCAAAAGCTGAAGAACTTGGAGTCCAACATTTGAGGGCAGGAAGCATCCAGCATGGGAGAAAAATGAAGGCCGGAAGACTCAGCAAGTCTGCTTTATTCTAGCTGAGCTGGCAGTTGATTAGATGGTGCCCACCCACATTGAGGGTGAGTCTGCCTCTCCCAGTCCACTGACTCAAATGTTAATCTCCTTTGGCAACACCCTCATACACATACCCAGGAGCAATACTTTGCATCCTTCAATCCAATCAAGTTGACACTCAATATTAACCATCACAAGTGTGAAACCTATTGTGAGCTTCACATACAGAGGATCTAGGTTTTGTGCTCCTCAGGAGAATCTAATGCCTGAATGCTTGTCACCCCCAGAAGGGACCATCCAGTTGCAGGAAAATGAGCTCAGGGATTCCACTGGTTTTACATTATGCTGAGTTGTATAATTATTTCATTATATATTACAATTTAATAATAATAGAGGCCGGGCGCGGTGGCTCAAGCCTGTAATCCCAGCACTTTGGGAGGCCGAGGC
>NW_016107324.1:800600-815755 GCF_001604975.1 Cebus imitator
TATTTTTAGTAGAGACGGGGTTTCACCATGTTGACCAGGATGGTCTTGATCTCCTGACCTCGTGATCCACCCGCCTTGGCCTCCCAAAGTGCTGGGATTACAGGCTTGAGCCACCGCCCCAGGCCGGAATCTTTTTCTTTCTTTTATTCTTTTGAACTATTTGTGTGCCTGTTCCTCCCTTTTACTTCTGATAATCAGCTCCTGTCGCTCTTAGAACTGCCCTTGGGCTACTGGAGCTCCTTAGCCAGCAAGAGCTGAGAAGTTGAACTTGGGCATTATCTTCCCCCTGTAAGGCCCCTGGCCAATGACTGGTAGGGCAGGAGTGTGAATTCCAGCTCGTTTGCCTTCATGGGACAGCTCTGTGGTGAAATGTACACTTCCAGAGTTCTTTGGAATCAGGAAGAGTCACCTTTGCTTGGTCTCCTCCCCTTCCCTGTTCTGCTTCCTCCCAGGTGTTCTCTCTTGACACACCTGGGATCACTTCCATACTAAATTATTTGCACACAAATTCCCATCTCGGTGTTAAACCTGACCTAAGACACATACCTTTAATTTGAAAAGAAATTCTCACAGGAGACCCTCAGCCAACTTCTCCTACCTCTCATTGAGCAGAAGAGGGTCACATGCTTATGCCTTAGCCAACTCTACCTCAAGGGGAATTGGATCACCAAGGCTGATTTAGAGACTACTCATGGGCCGGTTGTGGTGGCTCACGCCTGTAGTCCTAGCACTTTGGGAGGCTGAGGTGGAAGGATTGCTTGAGGCCAGGAGTTCCAGACTGGCTTGGTCAACAAAGTGAGCTCTGTCTTTAAAAAAAAAGAAAAAAAAAAGAGAGAGGCTGGGCGCGATGACTCACGCCTGTAATCCCAGCACTTTGGGGGGCCGAGGTGGGCGGATCACGAGGTCAAGAGATCGTTACCACCCTGGTCAACATGGTGAAACCCTGTCTCTACTAAAAATACAAAAAATTAGCTGGGCATGGTGGTGCATGCCTGTAATCCCAGCTACTCAGGAGGCTGAGGCAGGAGAATTGCTTCAACCCAGGAGGCAGAGGTTGCGGTGAGCTGAGATCGTGCCATTGCACTCCAGGCTGGGTAACAAGAGCGAAACTCTGTCTCAAAAACAAAAAAACAAAAATCACCTGGGTGTGGTGGTGCATGCCTGCAATCCCAGCTTTACTGAGGAGGCTGAGGCAGGAGACTCTCTTGAACCTGGGAGACAGAGTTTGCAGTGAGCCATGATCACACCATTGCACTCCAGCCTGGGCAACAAGAGGGAGACTCCATCTCAAAAAAAAAAAAGAGAGAAAAGAAAAGAAAGAGACCAGTCATGATTTACCTCTGGAGCTGGAGCTGGGAAGGAGTTCAGAGTCTCCTGAAGCATATGGCTGTGGATACTGGGGGGTGAGAGATATGGGGGTGGATATCAGGCTTTGGCCTGCAGGAGAATTGAAGCAGAAATAGACAATCAACTGTGCCTTTTTCTTTAGGGTCTGACTCTCCATATGGAAGGTAACTATTCTTGCCTAAAAATACAATAATTCTCCCTTCCCCTTGAAATGATAGTTTGAGTACAGGATGAACAATTAGAAATTGCTGGAAGATATTGCTCATTGTCTTTTAGCTTCCAGGAATATTGTAGAGAGATCTGATGCATTTATAGTTTTTAATCCTTTGTTTGGAAGCTATTTTTTTTCCTGTCTGGGAGCTGTTACAATTTTCTCTTTATTGCCAGTCATCTGAAATGTCATGATACTGTTATCTCATGTAGTTTTATTTTTATTTATTATAGTGGACCCTTGGTGGTTATTTTTAACCTGAAAAATAATATTCTTTATTCAATCTCATTTGTCGATAAATTGTGTTATTTCTGATAACTTCTTTCTCTCCATTTTTTTTTTCTGTTCTCTCTTTCTGGAACTCCTAATAGTCATAAAATGGCTCTGTGACTAATTATTTCAGTTTTTAAAATCCTTTCTTTCCATAAGAATTGTCTCTTGACTGGGCACAGTGGCTCATGCCTATAATCCCAGTGCTTTGGGAGGCCAAGGCAGGAGGATCTGTTGAGGCCAGGAGCTCAGGACCAGCCTAGGCAACACAGCAAGACCCCATTTCTTAAAAAAAAAAAAAATTAGCTGGGTGTGGTGGTGCATGCCAGTAATCCTAGCACTTGGGAGAATGAGGTGGGAGGATCACCTGAGCCTAGGAGTTTGAGGCTACAGTGAACACACCACTGCATTCCAGCTTGGATGATAGAGTGAGACCCTGTGTATTAGTCTGTTCTCACACTGCTATGAAGAAATAAAAGAAAGAGGTTTAATTGACTCACAGTTCTACATGGCTAGGGAGGCCTCAGGGAACTTACAATCATGGTGGAAGGGGAAGCAAACACTTCTTTCTTAATATGGCAGCAGGAGAGAGAAGAATGAGAGGCAAGCAAATGGGAACCCCTTATAAAAACCATAAGATCTCACGAGATCACAAGATTAGTATTGGGGAAACTGCCCTCATGATTCAGTTACCTCACACTGGTAATTGAAGGGTCCACCACACATGGAGATTATGGGAGCCACAATTCAAGATGAGATTTGGGTGGCAACACAGTCAAACCATATCATTCCACCCCAGCCCTTCCCAAATCTCATGCCCTTACATTTTAAAACCCAATCATGCCTTTCCAATAGTCCCCCAAAATTCTTAGTTCATTCTAGGATTAATCCATGTCCAGAGTCTTATCTGAGACAAGGCAAGTCCCTTCTGCCTAGGAACCTGTAAAATCAAAAGCAAGTTAGTTACTTCCTAGATACAATGGGGGTACAGGCATTGGATAATACACCCATTCTAAATGGGAGAAATTGGCCAAAACAAAGGGGTTATAGGCCCCATGCAAGTGCAAAATCCAATAGGGCAGTCATCAAATCTTAATGATCCAAAATGATCTCCTTTGACTCCATGTCTTACATCCAAGTCATGCTGATGCAAGAGGTGGGCTCCCAAGGCCTTGGGCAGCTCTACCCCTATTGCTTTGCAGGATATAGCTCCCCTCCCGGCTGCTTTCATGGGTTGGCATTGAGTGTCTGCAGATTTTCCAGGTGCACAGTGCGAGCTATTGGTAGCCATTCTGGGGTCTGGAGGATGGTGACCTCTTCTCACAGCTCTATTAGGCAGTGACCCAATGGGGACTCTGGGAACTCCAACCACTATTTCCCTTCTGCACTTTCCTAGTTGAGGGCTCTGCCTCTGCAGCAGACATCTGCCTGGACATACAGACATTTCCATACATCCTCGGAAATCTAGGCAAAGATTCCCAGACTCAATTCTTGTCTTCTGCCCACAAGTAGGACCAGCCATGTGGAAGCTGGCAAAGCTTGGGGCTTGCACCCTCTGAAGCAATGGCCTGAGCTGTACTTTGGCCTCTTTTAGCCAGAGCTGGAGCAGGAGTGACTGGGATGCAGGGCACCAAGTTTGCAGGCTGCACAGAGCAGGAGAGCCCTGGACCTGTCCTAGGAAACCATTTTTCCCTCATAGGCCTCTGGGCCTGTGATGGGAGGGGCTGCAGTGAAGGTCTCTAACATGTCCTCAAGACATTTTCCCCATTGGCATCAGCATTTGACTCCTTGTTACTTATGCAAATTTCTGCAGCTGGCTTGAATTTCTCCCCAGAAAATGGGTTTTTCTTTTCTGTGGCATCATCAGGCTGCAAATTTTCTAAACTTTTATGTTCTGCTCCCTCTTGAATGGTTTGCTGCTTAGAAATTTCTTCTACCAGCTACCTTAAATTATCTCTTTCAAGTTCAAAGTTCCACAGGTCTCTAGGGTAGGGGCAAAATGCTGCCAGTCTCTTTGCATAGCAAGAGTCACATTTGCTTGAGTTCCCAAAAAGTCTCTCATCTCCATCTGAGACCACCTCAGCCTGGACTTCATTGTCCATATCACTGTCAGCACTTTGGTGAAAGCTATCAAAGAAGTCTCTGAGAATTTCCAAAGTTTTCCACATTTTCCTGTCTTATGAGCCCTCCAAGACTCTAGGAAGTTTCAATCTTTCCCACATTTTCCTGGCTTCTGCTGGGCCCTATAAACAGTTCCAACCTCTGCCTGTTACCCAGTTCCAAAGTCACTTCCACATTTTCAGGTATCTTTACAGCAACACCACACTACTCCCAGTACCAATTTACAATTTGAGTTTTTTCTCATACTGCTAATAAAGACATACCCAAGACTGGGTAATTTATAAAGGAAACAAGTTTAATTGATTCACATTTCAGCATGACTGTGGAGGCCTCAGGGAACTTATAATCATGGCAGAAGGAGAAGTAAACACGTCCTTCTTAACATGGCCACAGAAGAGAGAACAAGGAGAGCCAAGCAAAGGGGGAAGCCCCTTATAGGACCCTCACATCTTGTAAGAACCGACTTACTATCATGAGAATTGCATGGGAGAAACTGCCCCTCCTACCACACGTGGGGATTATGGGAACTACAATTCAAGATGAAATTTGGATGGGGATACAGCCAAATCATATCACCCTCTCTCAAAAAAAAAAAAAAAAAGAGAAAAGGAAAAGGAAAGAAAAATTGTCTTTTTATCTTTTTATTTTGTGTGAAATAGTCTCAATTTAAACATTTCTTTTGAAATCCTTATAGCTATTTTTTTAAATATCCAAGAGCTCTTTCTTTTCTTCTGAATATTCCTTTGAAATGTTGCTTAATGTTCTTGTTTCACAGATGTCAGATCTTTTTTTATCTTTCTCAAAGTATGTGTTATATAGTTTGTCTCTAGCCTGACTACTTCAGTATTCCCCTTTGACTTCTTTGGTTATTTGCTCATTTGTCTTGGTTTCTTCTTTAATATTAAATATTTTCCTCAAATACCTCACAACCTTTGTCCATATTTGAGAATGGAACACTAAGAAGTGAGTTGGAAGCTGTATGTGTTGTATATGTTATTGGTGGGGCTGGTCTATTGTGGGCCATGGTGTAGAGTGATTGAGAGAGACCTAGATATTTCACTAGAACGCTGACCGCTACCATTTTTTGGTATCTAGAGGTCTATATTTTTCTTCGACTTGGATGGTTTCTGTGGAGAGGAACCCTCCCTATAATTTCAGCCAGAATGTCCATGGTCTAGGAGCCAAACTGGGGGAAAGAGCTGGGGTTCAATATTCAGAATATTGACTTTCACACAAAATCTCTGACTTCAGCACAGTGCCCTACCCTACTTCAGCTGGGCCTGTGTACTTGAGGATGTAGTGGTGAATCTAGTTGTATACTTGGGTGGGAAAGGCATCTGAAATTTATCTGCACCCCCCCCGCCGCCTTTTTTTTTTTTTTGAGACAGGGTCTTACTCTGTCACCCAGGCTGCAATATAGTGGTATGATCACAGCTCATCACAGCTTTGACCTCTCAGGCTCAAGCAATCCTCCCACCTCAGCCTCCCAAGTAGTTGGGACTATAGGTGTATGTCACCACACCTGGCTAATTTTTAATTTTGTTGTAGAGATGGGTGTCTTGCTATGTTGTCCAGGCTGATCTTGAATTTCCAGGCTCGAGCTAGCCTCCCAAAGTGCTGGGATTATAGGCATGAGCCACCTGGCCTAGCCTATCTGTATCTTTTTGAACCTCACACTGCATTTCTGCTTTCAGAGGTACCTGATTTGTCTAATTTCTTAGGTTTTCTAGCATTCTGAAGAAAAATCCCCTGACTTCAGTTTCATGCTTCCGTGATATATTAAGTTAATGACCCCTGATTCATCTACATTCCATAATTCTGTAGACATCTGTTGTCTACTTCCATCCCCCATCTATTCTCTATTTTAGCAAGGGCTCTGTCTTTTTATTTAATCACTTATTTACTTTTATTTTAGTGGCATTACAGAGAAGGGGTAAAAATGTGTTCACCCACCATTTTAAACCTGAATTGTTTCATTGAGTAGGATTTTTGTTTTTACCATATTACATATGAGAATATTAAAGCTCAGAGAGATTAAATATCTTGACTAAGCTAGTAAGTGACAGAGAAACAACATTTACTCTTATAAACCTCCCTAATAGGGGATAGAAGACAATGTTATGAATATTCACAGAACAGTACAATATTTGTGATATGACTTACATGTTAACTACAGTTGTGAGCTGTGTAGCTTTTGGGAACTTTCAATCTTGCTGTGAACATCAAGATCCATTTTTCTACTTTGGCTTCCCTAAACTTAATAGGAAATTGTCAAAGCAGGGATCACTTTGAAATGACCAAGTAGAAAGTCCATTGTTAAATGTTTTAAACAGATCTAACAACATACTGGTTCCCAGAAAAAGTTACTTATAAACCACTTTTAGTTTAATGTTTTTACTCCTGACTAATTAACTCAGGGTTGTTTTTTCTTAATTGACAGTTGGCTTTCAATTATCAAGACAATTTTATAACTTTTTATTTAAATTCCTATTTTCTTCTAGTTTTTCAGCTTTGTTTGTGACCTTCAATTAAATATATAACATATGCTAAAATTCCAAGTAAGGTGCTACCAAAAAATAATAAATATGAAATTTTTAAGTGAGGGGCCAAATCACCAATAGGTCTTCAGGTGTTCAAAGGAAATAGCTACGAACCTATTCTAATTTCCCTCACCTACTTTAAGATTACACAAGGGTCCAGAGAATGGAAAAGGGGAGATTTTGTGAAAAAAGTTTCTTTATACAGAGCTGTTATATTGTGAGCCTGTACCTCTTTCTTGGGAAAGGTCTGGGAGGTAGTCTCTATTTCCTTCACATCAGGTCTAATGAAGCTTCTTCAGAGACCTGGTGAAGTTTTTCATACAGGAATCTTAACTTGTGACCAAATAGTTGGAGGAGTAGTAGACTGAAGTTTACTCCTGTTCGTGAACTATGGAGGGCAAGAAAAGAGTTCTTGCTTTGGTGGGGGTGGCTAAAAGGCACTGCTTTGTTGAGTTTGTTGTGCAAAGGAAGTGTGAGTGCTCTCTATGGACCAGATATAGGCAGCACTCAACTGAATCAGTATGGAGTGGTCTTGAGTTCTGATCACTAGGGCTGCCTTGAATAATGAAGGCACTTCAGCAGCAAGAGGCTGAAGGTGAATTCTTAGAAGCTCAGGAAGCTGTGATTAGGAACAAACTTTGGTAGAAAAACACCTGCAATTTATCAGGGGAGCACAGAAGTATTGTTGGAGGATATTTTGGTAAAAACTCAACTGGTGTGTATTATAATACAAGTCTGATACTAGCCACCTGGAGTTAGCGTTAGAGATGCTATAGATTTAAGAGTTGCTCTCCAGCAAGACTGGTCCCAGGCTACCTGTACTTTCTACCCAATGGGCTATGTATTTGAAAGTTCTCATGACCCCCTCAGCTGACAATTTTCTGTAATGACTCACAGGACTCAGGAAAGTGCTATACTCATGGTTATAGTTTTATCATAAAGGAAATGCATAAAGCGAGGTCTAGGGGAGAATGCAGAGCTTCTATGCCCTGTCCCCATTGAATCAAGGCAGGTTACCCTCCTAGCACATCAACGTGTTCGACAGGCAGGAAGCTCCACAGAGCTTGTCTATCTAGTTTTCATTGGTGTTTTATCCCCTAGGCATGAATAATTAAATCAGTGGCCACATCTTTGAACTCAGTCTCCAGCCTCTTTCCTCTCCCTGGAGGTCCAGCTGGCCCAAAATCCAAACCTTTTATTTACATGGTTGGTCTTTCTGGTGACCAGCCCCCATCTTAAAGCTGCCTAGGGAGTACCACAGGTCACCTCGTTATGATAACAAAGGCATCTCTATCACTCAGAAAATTCCAGGGTTTTTAGAAGCCCTGTGCCAGGAACCTAGGTCAAAGACCATACAAATGATTGTTATACAATAAAGTGTTCAGTAAAAACCTCTGAAGAGCCAAAGAAAGCAACAGGAGACAGAGAACCATTTTGTAAACTTCTGCCAGTCCCAGAATGTGAGAAAGCAGCTGGTAATGGTAGGAGTTCAAGCAAGAACTTTGTTACTTTTTCCTTCTTCTCTTCCAGTGTGCCAGTCCTTTAGGGGTAAAACTTAGGACCTAAGAGAAGACAGAACAGAGAAACAGAGAACCAAGAGACAATGATGCCAACTAACAGCCCGCCACCCTTACCCCACAACCCCACCCCCACCACCGCACCAGGCTTCCATTCTGAACTAGGATCCAGCTAGGGCAAGAGATATTTGGAATTAAATCAAATTCAGATTTTTGATTAAACTTTTGGACTGAATATGCTAAGTTGGCCTATGTTTCTCCATTAAAGTGGGCACAGGACCTAAGAGTAAAGACTAGAAAATTCAGGGATCTGTCAATAATTTTCATCAGGAGTTGGAGTAAAATTATCCACAATAAGTAACATTTAAAATAAATGAAATTTAAAAAGTAGATGGTTTTTGATTACATCATGATTAGTGCTTATTCAACATACCAATTTCTTTTTCTGTCTTTGTTTTTTGGATGGAGTCTCACTCTGTTGCCCAGGCTGGAGTGCAGTGGCACAATCTCAGCTCATTGCAACCTCTGCCTCCCAGGTTCAAGTGATTCTCCTGCCTCAGCCTCCCAGGTAGCTGGGATTACAAGCACACACCACCACACAGGGCTAATTTTTGTATTTTTAGTAGAGATGGGGTTTCTTCATGTTGGCCAGGCTGGTCTCAAACTCCTGACCTCAGGTGATCTGCCTGCTGCAGCCTCCCAAAGTGCTAAGATTACAGGTGTGAGCCACCATGCCCGGCCTCAACATATTAATTTCAAATGCACTTAAACACATTTTTCTGAAAGTTTCTATATAAACTAGGATTTCTCAACCTTAGAACTCTTGACATTTTAGGCTAGATAATTCTTTGTTATGGGGGCTGCCCTGTGCATTTCAGGGTGTTTAAAGCATCCCTGGCCTCTGTCCATTAGATGCCAGTGTCACATCCCCTTGGCTGTGACAACCGTAAATATCTCCAGATATTGCCAAATGTCCCCTGGGGGAGAAATTTGTCTCAAGTTGAGAACCACTGACTTAAAGTAATGCTATTTTAAATCAAAGAGTTTTTATGATTCCAATAATCATTCTCTATTTTTTTTGTAAATCTAGATGGTTGTATGTTTGTTTAGTTATTTATTGAGACAGAGTTTTGTTCTTGTTGCCCAGGCTGGAGTGCAATGGTGTGACCTCAGCTCACTGCAACCTCTGCCTCCCGGGTTCAAGTGATTCTTCTGCCTCAGCCTCCCGCGTAGCTGGGACTACAGGCGTGTGCCACCATGTCCAGCTAATTTTGTATTTTTAGTAGAGATGGGGTTTCTCCTTGTTGCTTAGGCTGGTCTCTGACCTCAGGTGATCCACCTGCCTTGGCCTCCCAAAGTGCTGGGATTACAAGTGTGAACCACTGTGCCTGGCCTATTTATTTATTTATTTAGTGATGGATTTTCACTCTTTTCACCCAGGCTGGAGTGCAATGGCGAGATCTTGGCTCACTGCAACCTGCACCTCCCAGTTTCAAGTGATTCTCCTGCCTCAGCCTCCCAAGTAGCTGGGATTACAGGCATGCACCACCACGCCTGGCTAATTTTCTATTTTTTGTAGAGACGATATTTCACCATGTTGGTCAGCATGCTGATCTCGAACTCCTGACCTTGGGTGATCCACTCGCCTTGGCCTCCCAAAGTGCTGAGGTTACAGACATGAGCCACCATTCCTGGCCTATATGTCTGCTTTTTAAAAGTAGGGCATAGCTGCAATCCCACTTTTGTGGCTGTTCTTACTTTGAAACAAGTTCATAAGCCTCTTGTGGAAAATTTGTCTTATATTGGTCAAAAACACTGATGGAATTTTGAATAGTCTTTGTTGCTTAGAAGTTATATTATTTTTACAATGTTTTTAATCTTAATAATTGAAAACTTAAATAGCCAATGCTGGCTTTTATTTTGTGAAATATCAAATTATGATTACACTATGCCAATTTGTTACTGTTATTGGGACTCTTATGTCAAAAGCTTACCCAAGCAAAAACCTCTTGTGGTGTCTGATGCAACGAAGAAAACTTAGGTGGGGCTTGTGTGTGTGTGTGTGTGTGTGTGTGTGTGTGTGTGTATGAAACTGTTTTTTAAAGAAATTTGCTGTGCCTTGAAAGCTTTGACACAACAGTATTGACAGACTATTTTGGTCACACAGATCCTTCTTTTCACATGTCTTGACAATAGCAGGAAATTAGAGAAGCTAATGTAGTTGGAGTGAACCCTGCCACCACTTGGCTAATTCAGAGGCTTGAATCCAGAAAATTCCCTTTAACTTATCAAAGCACATTTATTTTTAGAGAGTTAAGTGATAGGTGGAACTAGTTTTCATGTTTCAACATACTCTACCTCCTCTATCCTGTTCATTGCTTTTTTGGGGCAATATTTTAACTTACTACTGTGTTAGAAAAAAAAACTGTGGAAGGTCTGAGATTTTATACTCCTTACAAGTTAGCCTGTTTCTGTTTCATAGATGCTAGCAGAAGGCATGATTCGGGATCAGAAACAAAAGACTTTATTCCCCACAACAAGAATGAGCATAGTATTACATTGCTCCTCCCTCCCCTTTACCTCCACTGGAGTGATATAGATGCGTCCAGGTAGATGCTCTGCACACCGTGGGTTATTACATGGAGGGACACTGAGCTTGTGGAAGCCACTGTTTTTTGTTGTTGCTGCCCAGGCTGGAGTGCAATGGCACAATCTCGGCTCACTGCAACCTCCGCCTCCCAGGTTCACGTGATTCTCCTGCCTCAGCCTCCTGAGTAGCTTGGATTATACCTGCATATCACCACACCTGGCTAATTTTTTGTATTTTTAGTAGTGGCAGGGTTTCACTATGTTGGCCAGACTGGTCCTGAACTCCTGACCTTGTGATCTTCCTGCCTCAGCCTCCTAAAGTGCTGGGACCACAGGCATGAACCCCCTGTACCTGGACACCACTGCTTTTATAGTGGGTGATAAGCAAGGCTTCTCTTTGCCTTCAGGGGAGACATTGCTTCAAGATTGTTACAAACACGACCCTGAGAAATGGTCCAGCTAAAGAGCCATCAAGACCTTGCATTTTTGCCATAACCAGCAAGAACATGCAAGGCTCTTAGAACCTTTGTCTTTAAGAGGCAGTTACCTCTCCCAACAACTACATGTGTATACAGGTCTTTTCAATGTATTTTTGGCAAGCCGAAGAAGTCAGTTAAAACAAACAGATGATTTAATTTGAAGCACTTTGATTTAAAGCATGTGATTTCAGTTTTTAGTGGCTTGGCTTAACCATCCAGGTCAACCTGGACTATCAATATTTTTCAGTCTACCTGATTTCTTTTTTTTTTTTTTTTTTTTTTTTTTGAGACGGAGTTTCGCTCTTGTTACCCAGGCTGGAGTGCAATGGCACGATCTCGGCTCACCGCAACCTCCGCCTCCTGGGTTCAGGCAATTCTCCTGCCTCAGCCTCCTGAGTAGCTGGGATTACAGGCACGCACCACCATGCCCAGCTAATTTTTTGTATTTTTAGTAGAGACGGGGTTTCACCATGTTGACCAGGACGGTCTCGATCTCTTGACCTTGTGATCCACCCGCCTCGGCCTCCCAAAGTGCTGGGATTACAGGCTTGAGCCACCGCGCCCGGCAGTCTACCTGATTTCTTACAGCCAAATAAAAGGATACAAATCCAGAAAGAATTTGAGACAAAGCCTCTTTGTCCCAAAACAAAAAGAGACTTACCAGCAAAATATGTGTTTGATCATTAGGGCTGTGTATTAGTCCATTTTCATACTGCTGTGAATAATACCTAAGACTGGGTAATTTATAAAGAAAAAGAGGTTTAATTTTAACATGGCTGAGGAGGCTTCACAATCATGGCAGAGCGCAAAGGAGGAACAAAGGCACATCTTACATGGTAGCAGGCAAGAGAGCAGATACAGGGGAACTGCCCTTTATTAAACCATCAGATCTTGCGAGAATTATTCACTATCATGAGAATAGCATAGGAAAACAGCCCTCATGATTCCATTACCTTGCACTGGGTCCCTCCCATGACATGTGGGGATTATAGGAGCTATAATTCAAGATGACATTTGGGTAGGGACACAGCCAGACTATATCAGGCCAATTCCAGCTATACCTCCAGGTCTTTGCAAGAGACTTAGAATGAGGAGTGTGGGCCTCTGATGCTTCCCACTAGTTTTCATTAGGCTGTGGTTGACACAGATCAGCCCTGATAGTCTCAATACAAAAATGTGTTCTAGATTTAAATCAGATCTATTTGGATTTCATAGATGCTTTCAGGCCATTTAATAATGGAAAGACATTCCAGTATATGTTGAAAGAAATTCCAATATAGAGTTACTGGGTTGATACCTATTACTAAGATAACCACTTTGTTGCAGTTTAAAGACATTGGTTAGAGTTGTTAAATAACTCTTGTTTTTAACCAGAGAGGAAAAGACAGTTTTAAGAAAGTCTTACTTGAAGAAAATGAAATGAAATGAATTAGAAGACAATTTTAATAGCAAGGTAGATTTAACAATTTAAAAACAATAGGAACCACAATTTATTGTTCATGGCTACCTTGCAGGCACTGTATTAAATGCTTTATGACATACTCAGTTGAGTTCTTACACAATCTCTATAATATGTCATCCACATGTTCTAAATGAGGGAAACTGAGGCTCAGAAAGTTAAATAACCTGTCCAAAAACAGGTATCTAGTAAATGATAGAGTTAGGATTGGAGTCTATGTGCACTGATGTCAAACTCTTATTCTTTTCACTCTTAGAATGATTCATTGGAACACACAACATATACAAATAAAATGTTTTGAGAAAGAGATTCTAAATTTTCTATACTTAATATCTTCATTAAGTGATAGTCTCAGGAAGCAGGTATTTAAGCTAAGTGAATTTTCCTTTCTTCCTTCCTTCCCTTCCTTCCTTCCTCCCTTCCCTCCCTCCCTCCTTCCTTTTCCTTTCTTTCCTTCTTTCTTCTTTTCTTTCTTTCTTTCTTTCTTTCTTTCTTTCTTTCTTTCTTTCTTTCTTTCTTTCTTTTTCTTTCTTTCCTTCTTCTTTCTTTCTTTCTTTCTTTCTTTCTTTCTTTCTTTCTTTCTTTCTTTCTTTCTTTTTTTTCTTTCTTTCTTTCTTTCTTTCTTTCTTTCTTTCTTTCTTTCTTTCTTTCTTTCTTTCTTTCTTTTTCTTTTTTTCTTCTTTCTTTCTTTCTTTCTTTCTTTTTTTTCTTTCTTTCTTTCTTTCTTTTTCTTTCTTTCCTTCTTCTTTCTTTCTTTCTTTCTTTCTTTCTTTCTTTCTTTCTTTCTTTCTTTCTTTCTTTCTTTCTTTCCTTTCTTTCTTTTCTTCCTTTCTTTCCTCTCTCTCTCTCTCTTTTTTTTTGAGACAGAGTCTTGCTCTGTCACTTAGGCTGGAGTGCGATGGCATGATCTTGGCTCACTGCAACCTCTGCCTCCTGGGTTCAGGCGACTTTTCTGCCTCAGCCTCCCAAGTAACTGGGACTGCAGACACGTGCCACCATGCTCAGCTAATTTTGTATTTTTAGTAGAGACGGGATTTCACCATGCTGTCCAGGCTGGTCTCGAACTCCTGACCTTGTGATCTGCCCACCTCGGCCTCCCAAAGTGCTGGGATTACAGGTATGAGCCACTGTGACTGGCCCAGGCTAAGTGAATTTTCTAGTTCAATACTACCCAGAGCATGGTCTACAACTGCTGCCAGTCTATGAACAATTGATTATTGACCCACAAAGTTCAAAGCTGAAATTAAGTGTTTAGAAACCTTATAGCATTAAATATTGCTAAGACATCAAAGCATATATAGTCAGTAGACTTGTCTGATTGAGCAAAAGTCTAGACAAGTTCGGGTGTTGAACTCACTATGGTGAATCTCATATGAGCATATAGAAAGACCTGCAAACTAGTGATGCACAGCAGAGATTGGAAATAAAAAAAGAAACTGAGCCTTCACCACAGATTGTTGAAGCACCGTTCTAAAATGAATTAAACATATCAATTAAGCCAATTCAAAAATTAGTCAGTGTTACTATTTCAGGAAGGTTTCTGAAAGATTATTACATTCTTCTGATTGCAAGAAACTATGTTGCAGGTCTTGCACCAGGTCACTAGAAGGTTGAAGTCTCTGTGGGTGGCAATGAATGGGGAAAGCAGAAGAAAGATGGTTATGGAGCCAACATATCTGGGAGGGACAAGGTTGTTGTTGGGCTTCTGACAAGGAGTCCAAAGTGTGTGTTCAGGAGGCTGTGGAAGACTTTTCCAGGACCAGTTAGAAAAGCAGGAGAACACACACAACAATAAGATTATAAGCAATGAAAGGGTCAGCACAAAACAACAGGTAGGAATGACGTGATTTGCAGGAATAAGGCAGATGATCACGCACCAAGGGAAGAAACCCCAAGAGAACTATGGGGGCAGGGCAGGACAAGATTCCGAGAGACAGCTATAACAAGGTCATGAATGATGTTTGTAAAAGTTCCTAAATAGTCAGGGGCCAGCACTCTGTCTAGCTTGATCTGAGGCTGGTTGGTGGGGATAAGTGAGGACACTGAGCTGGAACGGGCAGTATGAGGACAGAGAAAAAGGCAGTCAGTTCTTTCCAGGCAGAGTTTGGGGTTGTATTATCACATTCTCAGTGATAAAATTTACTTAGAAAACTGGAATGATTTAAAATCTTAGTTGAATTAATTCTGCTGTCAGAGAGGATTATATATCTGCCTGTCTTTTCATCTATCTACCTAACTACCTATCTACTGATCTGTCGGTTTATTCACCATTCCACCCTCACCCATCCATCTATCCATCCATCCATTCATCCATCTATCCAACATCATTTCACAAAGCACTCACAGCAAAAATAAGACACATAAGAATAATATGATCCAGGTGCGGTGGCTCATACCTATAATCCCAGCACTTTGGGAGGCCAAGGTGGGTGTATCACATGAGTCCAGGAGTTCGAGACCAGCCTGGCCAAAACCCTGTTTGCACTAAAAATACAAAAATTAGTCAGGTGTGGTGGTGCATGTCTGTAATCCCAGCTACTGGGGAGGCTGATGCAGGAGAATTGCTTGAACCTAGGAGACGGAGGTTGCAGTGAGCTGAGATCACACCACTGCACACCAGCC
>NW_016107324.1:815765-822591 GCF_001604975.1 Cebus imitator
AAAAAAAAAAAAAAAAAAAAGGATAAGGTGAAGAAAGCAAAACGATGATATTCTTTACCTTACTATTATGATTTTTAAATATTAACTATATAAAACTGTTAATGAAAAAGTATTAACTTCTAAAGATATATAAAATTCAAAGCATGGTACCATGAAGGGAAAGGATGTTGGCTAGAAATATCCTGATAAATTCTAAGATACTAACTAATGTTTAAAGCATTCCAGTTGCCAACATTATTTTATTTAGTGTGTCAATGTCCTGGTAAAAATTTCTTGGTATAATTTTTGAGAGGTCGTAATATAGAAATTCTGAATAGAAATAAAACCATCATCTAAATGTCTTTTACTAATTTGCCCTTGGGGCAATTTTCTACTGAAAAAACTTTCCTATAAAGCATTATAGCTGCATACTATATGTATTGATTCTTTAAAAATGATATTCATACCATGCTGAATGTATCCAAACCTTATATTTATTTCAAAAGTGTTATGAAAGGATCAATAATTGTGCTCTTTTATGTTCTTGCTATACAATCTTAGAATTCCAATTTGTTTTTTTGTTTTTACTGGCTTAAGAACTATAGATGTTCTTCATGCCAGATTCACAGGTATTTCTCTATAGGTGACCACTAATGCACCGTGACTGAAGGGTTCCCTGGAAGGGCCCATTGTTGTTCAAAGATCTCTGATCTCCTACTTGTCTCTCTTTACTAGGTAATAAGGCATGTGAAAATAAGCTATAGAAATGTTTTATCAACAGCATAATACCATTTATTAATCTCAACTCCTGAGATTGGATGGATGGATGCATGCATGCATGCTTGATTGGTAGACAGACAGATGAGTATATAGCCGACAGTTTTTTATTGTCATGTACCAAACCATTTCCAAACAGTGAATTCGTGTTTTTCTCATGAATCGGTAATTTGAACAGAGCTACAATTTGAACAGGGTTCATAGGGAATGGCTTGTCTCTGCTCCATACAACATCAGCTTAGATGGTTTGACTGAGGGCAGGAGGATCTGACTATGGATGGCATACTCACATGTCTGGCTGAGTTGCTGCTACTTGTTGGCTGGGACCTCAGCAAGGACTAAAAGCCAGGGCTTTGGTTCTTCTCCATGTGGATTTCTCCCTATGGCCTGGGTTTTTCACTATGTGGTGGCTGGGTTCGAAATGTGAGCAATTCCCAAAACTGCATGCCAGGCAGAAGTTATATTGCTCTTCATGACCTGGGCATAGAGAGTCATAAAGCGTCACTTCCACCACACTCTATTACAGGGTTGCTCAACCTTAGCACTACAGACATTATGCATTATAGGACGTTCAGCAGCAGTAGCACCTGCCCCACCATTTATGACAACCAAAAAATGTCTCCAGGCATTGTCAAATGTTCTCTAGAGGGTAAAATTCCTCTGGATGAAAACTGTTGCTCTATTGTTTGACGCAGTTACAAAGTCCTGCCCAGGTTCAAGGGGAAGAGACATAGCTTCCATCTATTTATAGAAGAATGGCAAGATTCTGAAAGAGCATGTGAGATGAGAAGGATGATTGTGGCCGTTTAAAGAAATGCTATCTGCCACAGTGGCATTTTAACTAATGCTATGAATTGAATGTTGATGTCTCCCCAAATTTATATGTGGAAACCCTAACCCCTAGTGTGATGGCATTTGGAGATGGGGACTTTAAGAGCTAATTAGATCTTAAGGTGAAGCCCTTACGATGGGCTTAGTGACCTTATGTGAAGAGACTGGAAAGAGCACTCTCTCTCTGCCATGTGAGGATAGAGCAAGAAGCTGTCCATCTGCACGGGAAGAGGGCTTTCACCAGGAACTGGATCTGCCACCACCTGGATCTTAGACTTCCCAGCCTCTAGAACTGTGAGAAATAAATTTCTGCTGTTTATAAATTACCCAGCCTATGGTGTCTTGTTTTTATAGAAGCCTAAACTAAATATGACTACTAAGGAGAACAAATTTCTTTTCTTAGTATTTCCAATGCTGATTCTTAAAAATATTTCAGAATTGTGGTATGGTCTCTGGCTCTATAGAATTCTCACCTTATTTGTTCTTATTAAAGAGAATATTTTACTCTGAATCCACTATCTTGACAATTTTGTTGATATCTTGATTATATGAAGCAATACTAAGGTGAGAGCCCCTGACTAATTAAAAGACATTTTTTGTATTATAATGCAAGAAATTGGACCATAGACCTTTATTCTGCCCCTGTTATTCTTAGTGTATAAATTCATGATGCATAGACATATCTTATAATCAAATTTTCAATCTTAGTAATTATTTTTCAATTTTTAGAGCTGATTAATTCCCCTCTGCTTCTACTGCCATATCTCCTCAAGAAAACCTCTTACTCTATCCTAAGAAATTTAACAGTAGTGCCATTTTTGTGTGCTTTCTTCAATCTATCAATGTTTCTGTGTGTAACATCAATAGAAAACAAAGGAGAGGCATGGTGAACTCACACCCGTAATCACAGCTCTTTGGGAGGCCAATGCAGGAGAATTGCTTGAGCCTAGAAGCTTGAGACCAGCCTGGGCAACATAGTGAGACCCTATCTTTATTTTTTAAAATTATAATGAAAAACAACTAGTATTTAGGTGCTTATTTTCATATTGACAGGAAGTTTCAAGAATTCTCATTTAAGAAATAATTGAAAATAGCAATTTTCTTTGTTAAAGAGGAGCTTAAAGTGTTGCCCAAAAATATTTTAAATTATCATTTAGAAGTATTCCCTCCTACAGATCCATTCTGTAAAAAATGCCCTATAGCATTTCCTCTATAATTCTTCCAGTACTACCATGACAACTCCCTGAAGAAGGTTTGGAGGGCTATAGAATGTGGGCTTTTCATTCTCAGTTTCATTTTATAAAAATATCTTTGAAGGATATGACTTCATTAAAAAACTTGCAAAGACTTTCCATAAAAACCTATCTCATGCCTTTGGAAAATGAGCTGTCTAACATTTATTGAGTACATTCTATGTAGGTTATCACATTGACTGTTCACAACAACCCAGTGAGGTCCTTACCATTATTATCCCTATTTTACCAACAGGGAAACTTGCCTTAGCTTGCTCAACTTGCCAGTGGTGGAGCCCTCATTGACTCTAGCCAGTGCAATTCTAGAGCCTGTGGGCCTGACCATTACTCTGTACTCCCAATAGTCAGATGGAGCTAGGTGGTGGTGTAAATTGTCAGGCCACAAGGTGTGCTTGGATTGTCAGGCTACATGGTGCTTGTGACTGGCATGGGGAAGCCTGAGGAGCTCAGACCAGACAAACCAGCCAGGAGCCAGATAGGTGTGGATTTTTTTTTTCTACTATCCTTTGCTAGGCAGAATGCCACCCCTAAACTTAGTGGCTTAAAACAAAAACAGTTATTTCTCATTATTACATGGGTTGACAATGTGGGTGGACTTACCTGGTCTTACTGATGTGTCCACAGTAATCCACTGGCAGAGGGTTCAAGATGACCTCATATTTCTGGCATATGCAGTTGGTATCAGCAGGGTACATTGACCCTGTTCCATGTGGCCTTCCACCCACCACTAATTTAGACTGGCTTGCTTCTTCCATCATGGTGGTCTTCAAGTTCCAAAAGTGTGAAGTCTGAAGCTGCAAGGCCTCCTGTGGCCTAGATTCTGGGACTTGCACAGTTTCTTCTGCCACATTCATTCCCTTATAATGAGATATTACTGTACCTCCCATCAAGAAGTGAGACCTGTAATGGGAGGTATGGCAATATCTCATTACAAGGGAGCACAGACACAGGGCAGCCTCCTGCTTTGGGGGCCATGATTACAATGGTCTATCACAGTATTTCTGTCAGTTACCTGCTGCTGTTAACAAACTACCCCAAAACTTAGGGGCTTATGGTAACTGTTTTATTGCTCACAAATCTGTAGGTCAGGAACTCGGGTACATCTTGATGGGAATAGCTTTCCTCTGCCCGACAGGGTGCTGGCTGGGACTGGAGGACCTGAGATGATCTCAGTCACATCCGGCACTCTAACAAGGATGGCTCAAAAGACTGTGAGGTGGCTGGGCCTCTGTCTTCTCATGGTATTAGCTGGGCTCATGCATATGCTGGGAGTTCTTGGTTTCCTTCATGTGGCCTCTCTTTCCACATGATGTCTCCTCCAGAACCTGTCTTCATGGTCTCTCTCTTGAGTAGGATATGCTGTACTTCTTTCCATGGCAGCCCCAAAATAGCAAATGCAGACACTCTCAGGCCTCTAAGGCCCAGGCATAGAACAGCACAGTGTCACTATCTCCCTGTCCCTTTAGTCAAAGCAAGCCGTAAGGCCATCCAGATCCAGTGGTGGAAAAGTAGACCTCACCTTTTGATAGGAGGAGGAATGTGCATGTCTGGGGCTGAGAGGAGCTGCTGAAGATTTTCTTTGCAGACAGTGTACCAGAGTGTTTGACTGAATGTAAAAACATGAGAAGTTGGGGTCAAAGTGTTAGCCTATGTTTGTGGCTGTCCAAGAGTTGTACCTAATAGCCAAAATGACTCAATTTAAGAGAAAGCAGGTAGATATGGGGAAAATACAAAGACTTCTGTCACGTAACAAATCAAGTAGAAGGAGACAGAGGTTGAAAAAGTAGAGAGAATATGTTCTTCCTATGGTATCTTCATGCTGGGCGGCTGTGAGATAGTCAAATAGGAAAACCTGAACCTCTGTAGCCAGGAGGAATGTTTAGCTCTTACATAGGAAGCACCAGATGGGGTCTATGTGTTTTCTCCAAAGGCATTTTGTCCTGACCAGACTAATATGGAATTTATCCTCCCACCAAATGGATGAGATCATGAAATACCCCTTCATCACCACAGCTTGGGCAAAGCCCAGAAGCAGATGGCCAGACAATATGGAGGCTCTAATTAGGGAGAGAAAGCTGCAGGGCCACCAAAATAGAAGGAGACATCTTCCCTCAGTAGTAACTAAGCAGTTGTAGGCATTTTTCAGAGTATTTTGGAGAAAAATAAAGCCTTAAGCCTTATTTTTGTGTGAGTGTGCTATACAGGGTTCAGGTGAAATGCTACTGGGAGACAGTGTCTTTTTGGTTGTTTTAACCATTCATGCCACAAGGAAGTAGGTTTGCTTTTGATTTTTGTGAACAACTTCTGATATTCATGACCCTGGCAAAACTGAAGGTGCTAAGAGTTGTCAGTTTTTTGTATTTAATATTTTGTGATTCATATAGACTCTAGTCCCAAGGGCTAGTGTTTATTATGAAACTAACAAGAACAATAATAATACACAAGTACTGATATTTTAAAGAAATGCTTACCTTTTTCATAGCACATTCACATTTAGTTTTTTTTTTTTTTTTTTTTTTTTGAGACTCCAAAAACAGAGTCTCACTCTGTTGCCCAGGCTAGAGTGCAATAGTGCGATCTTGGCTCACTGCAACCTCCACCTCCCAGGTTCAAGTGATTCTCACGCCTCAGCCACCCAAGTAGCAGGGATCACAGGCACATGCCACCATGCCTTGCTAATTTTTGTATTTTTAGTAGAGATGGGGTTTCATCACATTGGGGTTTCACCATATTGGCCAGGCTGGTCTTGAACCCCTGACCCCAAGTGATCCACCCACCTTGGCCTCCCAGAGTTCTGGGATTACAGGCATGAGCCACCACACCCCGCCCACATTTACTATTGATCTTATTCTGTGTTACTTGTGAACGTAGGTTTCTGAAGTCTCCTGGAACTCTGGATAGGCCATGAAGAATCAGAAACTGTGAAATATAACATGTTGCTACTCTTGCATCAATTTCCTTTTGATTATTTGGGTATTTTATTTTTTCCTCTCTAATGTAAAAGTTCACTATTTTTAGTGAAAAGCAAAAACATCAGATTGGAGGCCAAAATTTAATTAGAATCCATAAATGCTAGTTTTGTTCTTCCTTTAATGAGGGTCATTACTTGTAGTTCCTCTGTGTGTCCCCATTAACACACAAGATGAAAAGTAGTGGTGTTATCAGTTTCATTAGGCTTCAAATGTAAAATTTTGTGTTCAAAGATTATTAAGGTTTATTAAGAGCCAAGGAGTAGTAGGTTCACCAGATCTGTAGGTTTACTTATAAGGTAACCAGAGAGAAAAGATTGGATCCACCCCTCCCTCATTGTCCCCCTCTGGATAAGCCTGGGAGTTACTATGGAGTGTGGCTGTAAAGACACCCAGCAGCCACCATTATGAGATAAGTCAGCCTGGTGCAGTGGTGCGTGCCTGTAATCCTAGCACTTTGGGAGAGTGAGGCGGGAGGATCACTTGAGTCCAAGAGTTCGAGACCATCCCGGGCAACATAGGGAGACCCAGTATCTATAACAAAATAAATAGCCAGGCCTGGTGGTATGGGCCTGTGGTCCCAGCTACTCAAGAGGCTGAGGTGGGAGAATCACTTGAGCCTGGGAGGTCAAGGTGCAGTGAGCTGTGATGCACCATTGCACTCCAGTCTGGGTGACAGAGTGAGAATCTGCCTCAAAAAAAAAAAATATTCATGTCACACAAAATAGGTCCAGGGCAGATCCAGATTTTGCAAAGTCTGAGCTGTTGTCCCTTCGGAGATTTGGAATAGGCCCTTGCAGTAAGGTGCCCTGAAGCTAAAGTAGCACTAATTTCACAGAAAATGAATCCTGCTTGGGCTGCAAGGGCTGCAAGGACAGGGCCGCTGAACAGAGGGAGGCAAATGGGAGAGGAACTGCAGAGAGGAGGAAGAGGTGAGAAACAATCCCCAGAAGAAAGCTGTTTTCAAATGGTTGACTTTTTTTTTTAATTGTTTTTTTTTTTTTTTTTTTTTTTTTT
>NW_016107324.1:822722-824700 GCF_001604975.1 Cebus imitator
GCACCCACCACCATGCCTGGCTAATTTTTGTATTTTTAGTAGAGATAGGGTTTTGCCATGTTGGCCAGGCTAGTCTCGAACTCCTGACCTCAGGTGAACCACCCACCTTGGCCTCCCGACGTGCAGGGATTATAGGCATGAGCCACCGTACCTGGCCGGTTGACTTTATTTTTGATTTTCCCAATTTTAGTCAGCACTCACCAGACCTTTAGAAAACAGCAATGGCAACAACTATGTGACATACTTTATGAGTGGGCACAAAACTCCAACAAAGTGAAACATTTGAGTCTTTCTGACACCTGAATTTTTCTGCATATAATTTGTTCTTTTTGGAAAAGAATCATAGTAAAACATTACAAATTGAAATTGGACTACATTTTGGACATTTGTTATAGTCTCTAATTTAAAGTGAAAGAAATGACAAATTCCCAAGGATGCAAAGTAATCAGTTCCAAAGCCACACTCAGCCTGGTTGTCTTCCCTCACCCTGAGCCAGCGGGAGATTTCCAGGACTCTCCACACAGCAGTGGTCTCCTGGGGCCAGCAGGCTGGCCTTTCAGGAAGCGGTGCACCTCAGTTGTTGCATGGGTTTATATAATGGTAACTGGAGACAACAATATGACAGACAGTAAAAGACACTTGTTATCTCCCACTTATTCTCTAGGCCTTAGCCCCAGTGTCACTTACTCTAACGACCTTCCCTGGCCTTGCAGGAATGTCAGAGGCATATCCTTTTGTCCCCCTAATGCCTTGTTTCTATTTCTCTTAAGCCACTCACCATCCTATACTAATCATTCCTCCCCACCCCGTGACTATCTCTAATGGGTTTTAAGTTATGAGGAATGAGGACTATGCTTTACTCATCTTTTATTTTTATTTTTTATTTTTTGAGACAAGGTCTCCCTCTGTCATCCAGGCTGGAGTGCAATGTCATCCTCATGGCTCACTGCAGCTTTGAACTCCTAGGCTCAAGGGATCCTCCCCTCCCAGCCTCCCAAACTGGTGGGATTATAGGCTTGATCCACTACACCCAGCCGCTTTACTTATTTTTCTTGTAGTTATTTATTTATGTATTTATTTTTAAGAGACAGGGTCTTGCTATGTTGCACAGGCTGGAGTGCAGTGGCTATTCACAGGCGGGATCCCACTACCAATCAGCATGGGAGTTTTGACCTGCTCCATTTCCGACCTGGGCTGGTTCACCCCTCCTTAGGCAACCTGGTGGTTCTCCACTCCTGGGAGGTCACCACATTGATGCGGAACTTAGTGCAGACACCCCATCGGTATTGCGCACTACAGCCCAGAACTCCTAGACTAAAGTGCTCCTCCCACCTCAGCCTCCTGAGTAACTTGAACTACAGGCACGTACCACCATGCCTGGCTGCTTTACTCATTTTTATTTTTAGTTTTTGAGACAGAGTCTTGCTCTGTCATCCAGGCTGGAGTGTAGTGGTATGATCTTGGCTCACTGCAACCTCTGCCTCCTGGGTTCAAGGGATTCTTGTGCCTCAGCCACCTGAGTAGCTGGGATTACCAGCATGCACCACCACGCCCAGTTAATTTTTGTATATTTTTCAGTAAAGACAGGTTTTGCCATGTTGGCCAGGCTGGTCTCAAACTCCTGGCCTCAAGTGATCTGCCTGCCTTGGCCTCTGGAATTGTCGGGATTACAGGTGTGAGCACTTCCCAGACCTACTCATTTTTAAAAAAGCCCCAGGTCCTTCTTTGATAACTGACTTTAGTATATTAAAAAAGAAAACCCAGACTTTATAAAAGCATTAAAATTTACATAAAATAAAATGCACAAATCTTAAGGTACACTTCCAAGGGTTTTGTCAAATGTATATACCTATGAAACCAATCACCCTAGTTGACTTTTTCTTTCAGCACTTTAAATATTTCACTTCATTCTCTTCTCACTTCTTGTGTGGCTTGTGACAAAAAGTCTATTGTAATTTTTTTTTTTTTTTTTTTTTTT
>NW_016107324.1:825191-831233 GCF_001604975.1 Cebus imitator
ATTACAGGCACGCACCACCATGCCCAGCTAATTTTTTTGTAGTTTTAGTAGAGGTGGGGTTTCACCATGTTGACCAGGATGGTCTCGATCTCTTGACCTCGTGATCCACCCGCCTCGGCCTCCCAAAGTGCTGGGATTACAAGCGTGAGCCACTGCGCCCTGCCTGATTCCTAGCATTTCTTAATCTTTTTTGGATTTTCTATTTCTCTGCTTACATTACCCATTTGTTTTTACATGTTGTCTACTTTTTCCAGTAGAGCTCTTAATGTATTAATTATAGTTATTTAAAATTTTTTGTCTGGTAATTACAAAAACTGTGTCATATCTGATGCTGGTTCTCATCATGCTTTATCTCTTTACACTGTACTTTTTCTTGCTTTTTAGCATGCCTTAAAATTTTTTTTTTCCCTGAAATTAGGGCATGAGGTTGAAGAGGGAGACCCAGGCATCTCAGATCAACTTCCCCTTTGACTATCACACTGCATTTCAATACAAGAAAAGGCTGACCGACTGGCACCTCCTGTTTCACCTTCCTGTAGGTGGCAGGCTTGGTCTTGGGGAAACTCTCTGGAAGGCACTATTTTTACTTAAAACAAGATCAAACCAAAAACCTTTTCACATGTGAGTCCTAAAACTGTAAACCAGAGCCCTTTCATATGTGATTCCTGAAACTGTAAACCGAAAACCTTTTCACATGTGAGTCCTAAAACTATGAACCAAAACCCTTTCATATGTGATTCCTGAAGCTGTAAACCGAAGCGCTTTCATATGTGATTTCTAAATCTGTAAACCTAAGATTCTTCCACGTGTAATATCTAAAGTATAAGCCTATATCAAGGCAGAACCTTCCTTTGTTAGATGAGCTGAATTTGGACATACCGTTTCCTCAGCTCCCGGCTGTAATAAAAAACCCTTTACTTTCCCAATCAGTGTTCTAGAGCTCTGTTTCTCGTGGCCGATCCTACTACATTTTTGGTGCATTGGCCGGGAAGCGAGTTTCGGCTGGCAAACGGCGGGAAAAAGTCTCTCAGGCGGTTTGCCTAGCCCTGTGGAGCATCCCTGCGGGAGGCCTCCTACTCATTGGGGTGGCGCATCCTGAGAGTGCTCCTGGGCAGGTATTTGTCCGGTGGAAAAGCCTCGCCAGAGCGGAGCAAGGAGACTCTGCAGTGTGGATCCACCCAGTGGCTGAACACCAAGAAGGAACAGGTATTTGAGTTGTCCAGACCCCTGAATCTGGTAAGCTTGAACCTGGAAAAGTAGCCCACTGCATTTTGGCTGGAAGCGTGGTCTGATCACCCATGGGTGTCAGATTCGGCACTTTTGAACGTAGCTCTCTCTCCCCCCACCTCCCCGTAACCTTGGAAGCTTTTTGCTTATGGTTTTGAATTGGAGGGAGAGCGATTGTATGTGTATATGTGTGTGTAGATGTGTCCGACGAGACTCATCAGTCATGAAAGGTGTCGGGCCCATTAGGAGGGGCCTCATGCATCGAGCAATTTGTAAGAATTAAAGACAGCCACATAAGGCTGAGTGAAGAAGCCTCTGGGCATTGTGAAAGGATTGAAGTGAATGTAAATTGGAGAGTGCTCTGTGCTGGTCCTGCTAGGCGGGAACTGCTGTGAGTGAACTAACGCTCTCCTAACTGTGGGAATTGTTTCTTTGAAGTGCTAATATGGGTCACTCCCATAGCAGGCCCACCCCTTTAGAGACCATGCTGAAAAATTTCAAGAAGGGATTTAGTGGGAATTATAAAGTAACTATGACACCCGAGAAATTAAGGGCTTTATGTAGAGAAGATTGGCCAGCATTTAGGGTAAGTTGCCCACAGAGGGGACCCTAGACAAGTCCCTCATCTACAAAGTAAGGCATGAGGTTATACATGGCAAGCCAGAGCACCTCTGTCAATTTCCATACATAAACTCGTGGTTGCAGTTAGTTTTAAACCCTCCAAAGTGGCTAGGAGAGCAGATAGCAACTGTTTCAGTGGCCAAGGGACAGACTACTAGAAACCACCATCCTCCTCGCCGCCGAGAAATGCGGACTCCCAAGGTCAGGGCAAATTCAGTGGCAGAAACAGGCAGGATTTGCATGCATGAATACTTCACAGTTATTGGAAATAGCTAACCAAGTCTTCGTAAACTGCGAGGTGGTAAGCCAGAGGGAAACATCGTAGGGAAAAGGAAAGTCAGGCTCAACGGAAGGCCCACTTGATAGCTGCTTCTATGAGAGAGAGGAACACCCCCAAGAGTGTGGAAAAAGGGAGGTTCCTGGAAAGCCCCACAGTCTGCCAGCCCGCGCCTGTGTGCATTTTGTCGAAATGTGATCAGCGTGCATTTTGTCGAAAAATAGGACATTGGAAGAACAAATGTCCACCGTTAACTGGAGAGCAGGGCGATCCTAAGCAGGAGGATCCAGATGAAAGTGAAGGGGCTCTGTTCAATCTAATGGAAGGGCCACTGGACTAAAAGAGAGGGGGCCGGACTCATATGCCCCCAAAGAGCCCATGGTCCAGACGACAGCCCTGTAACCCCCCATCGAAAGAAATAAAACCAATGTTGTTAGAGCTATTAAGGTGTTAAGAGAACAGACTTTCTTGTACTTAATGGACTGCCCCTGCCCCCTTCTCCAGCAAAACTTGTTGTGCAAATTAAGAGCTATGGCCATCCTATTCAATAATAAAAAAGACACCCTGCAGCTAAGACTGCCTCAGTCAGGGGTCATACAGGCTCTCATTGTCCCTCAGAATAGAGGGTAAAGACCTTTCTAGCCTGGGACTGGAGACTGGTATTTCCACCCAGGCCAGTACAGGGCTTGCGTGACTTTGCACCTGCCTTGTGCACGAAGTTAAGGTTCTTGCCAGCAGAGGATAGTTAGTTCACTTAATTAAACTTAAAGAATAATTCTTTAGCATCAGGCTGGCTTTTGAAAGCCAGAAACTATTTGCATTTCAATAGGAGAAACCCAGAAGCAGGTGTAACCACTCCATACACCTGGACCCAGCTTCCCAGGGCTTCAGAAACTCTCACATCATCCTTGGGGAGGTATCAGCCCATAACCACCCCCTAGAAGCTTCTTGCTGGCATGCTACCCCCATATGCTGATGACCTTCTATTAGGACACCCCATGGCAGTCGGGTGCGCAAACTAATGCCTTACTTCGGCACCTGGAGGACTGTGGGTATAAAGTGTCTAAAAGGAAAGCCCAGATTTGCCAAAAAGCCAATGCAATGTCTGAGGTTCACCATCCGGAAGGGGGAACGCAGACTAGAAGCAGAAAGGAAGCAAGCTGCTTGTAAAGTGACAGAACCTGAGATTAAAAGGTAGGTGAGAGAGCTCCTGGGGGCCGTGGGTTTTGTAAATTGTGGATTTCCAAACTTCGCAGTACTGGCCAAACCCTTACACAAAGTGACAAAGTGGGGAGGAAAGAAGACAAGACACCCTTTGAATGGGGCAGGAGCTAAAAGTGAAACTTCTGTCAGCCCTGGCTTTGGGGCTAGCCGATTTAACACAGCTTTTTCATGCTGTTAGAAAAAAAAAACAAAGAATAAAAATGTTAATCAAAGATCCTAGCCTCAACTCTGGGAAGAATTTAAATATCAAGGCACCCCACGCAATAGTGTCTCCAATGAATACCAGAGGGCATCACTGGTTATCAAATGTTAGGCTGACCAAATACCAGGGCCTGCTATGCCCAGCGGTTGTACTAGCTGTACACGATACCACTCATTTAGGTCAAGAGTCACTTGAAAAGATGTTGGGCTGGTACTTTTACATCTCACACTTATCAGCCTTGACCGAAACTGTGGCACAGTGATGCATTACATGTTGGCAACACAGTGCGAGGCAGGTTCCCAACTGTTTTCCCTGGCATTCAAGCTTATGGAGCAGCTCCATTTGAAGATCTCCAGGTAGACTTTACTAAAATGCCCAACTGTGGGGGACATAAATATTGGTTAGTCCTGGTGTGCACATACTCTGGGTGGGTAGAGACCTTCCAGGCTAGGACTGAAAAGGCCCATGAAGTAACCCATGTGCTGCTTCAAGATCTTATCCCGAGGTTTGGACTGCCACTATGCATTGGATCTGACAATGGACCAGCATTTGTGGCAGATTTAGTCTGGAAAACAATGGCCTTGGGTATCACCTGGAAACTGCATGCTGCCTGCCGACCTCAGAGTTCTGGAAAAGTGGAAAGAATGAACCAGACCATCAAAAACAGCTTAGGGAAAGTGTGTCAGGAAACAAGATTAAAGTGGGTGCAGGTACTTCTCTTGGTGTTATTCAAAATTAGAGGCACGCCCTTTAGGAACACAGGATATTCCCCTATGAAGTTTTATATTATAGGCCCCCTCCCCTACTCCAGGCACTCCTGGGAACTCCTCGGGAGTGGGGAGAGATTGAGTTAAGACGTTAGTTACCAGCTCTAGGGAGAATCGCTCAGGATACTTCATACTAAATAAATAACAAATGTCCTGTAAGCCTTTTTCTCCCCAGTTCACTCTTTCCCACTAAGTAATCACGTGTGGATAAAGGATGGGACTACAGCCCCTCTAAAGCCACAATGGAAAGGACCTGAGACCTGATGCTGACCAATCCCAGAGCCGTGAAGGTAGAGGGAATCCCAGCCTAAATCCACCACAGCCGTTTAAAAACCAGCAGCAGCTGAGACTTGGACCAAGGCAAGGACTGCAGAATCACCTTTAAAAGGACAACAAGCCTTGCTTCGGCCACATCCCAGAAGCTGGCTGGTCCACGCACAGCCGAAGCACGAGGAAATTCATCGTGGGATTTGTTCTTCTTCATTTGGACTTGTACAGTAGGAACATTAATTTTAAAGAATGCCCTCAGTATGGACACCAGGTAAGATGTAAAAGTTGCTGCCATTCTTTTGTCCTACGGTTCTTATAAATGTACAGGGACACAGAAGCGAACCTGTTTATATAATGGTACTCAATATAAGGTATGTAATCCGTGAGATGGACAGGTAGCTGTGTCATAGGCATCATTAAGCCTTCTTTCTTCTTATTATTTGTTAAGACAGGTGAGCTGTTATTCAATCTACTCCACTAGGGAGAAAAGAGACCTAAAAATAGAAGACTGGACAGATAATGAGTAGCCACCGGAGAGAACTATTGAGCATTATGGACCGGCCACATGAGTGGAGGATGGCTCATGGACACACTGGACCCCTCTTTGCATGCTCAACTGGATCATTCAGTTGCAGGCTGTTTTGGAAATACTCACTAATGAAATGGGCAAAGCTCTGTCCCTTTTAGCCCAACAAGAAACTCAAATGAGGAATGCGATTTATCAGAACCAGCTGGCCCCAGATTATTTGCTAGCAGCTGAAGGGGGAGTCTGTGGAAAATTCAAACTAACCAACTGCTGCCAGCATATAACCGACCAGGGTCATGCAGTTAAGAATATAACCAAACTGGCACACGTGCCTGTGCAGGTATAGCACAAATTCAAACCTAAGTCCTTGTTTAAAGGTTGGGTTGGTCCTCAGCCTTGGCAGGATTAAAAACCCTCCTCATTAGTGTAATGCCAATAGTGGGTGTTTATTTACTATTCCCCTTCTTCCCCCCTTGTTCCTCTAAATGGCTAAGAAATCCTTTACTGCTGTAATAAGACCAGAAAAATAATATCACAAGTATATTATATAAATCATTAATCAGTTTCTTCACAGGATCTGGAAAGTGAGAATAAGAGTGAGACCTCTCACTAATATAAAGTGAGATTCTCAAAGTGGAGGGGGTGAAGAGGGAAACCCAGGCATCTCAGATCAACTTCCCCTTTGACTATCACACTGCATTTCAATACAAGAAAAGGCTGACCGACTGGCGCCTCCTGTTTCACCTTCCTGTAGGTGGCAGGCTTGGTCTTGGGGAAACTCTCTGGAAGACACTATTTTTACTTAAAACAAGATCAAACCAGAAACCTTTTCACGTGTGAGTCCTAAAACTATGAACCAAAACCCTTTCATATGTGATTCCTGAAGCTGTAAACCAAAACCCTTTCTTTTTTTTTTTTTTTTTTTTTT
>NW_016107324.1:831348-838387 GCF_001604975.1 Cebus imitator
TGGGATTACAGGCACGCGCAACCATGCCCAGCTAATTTTTTGTAGTTTTAGTAGAGACGGGGTTTCACCATGTTGACCAGGATGGTCTTGATCTCTTGACCTCGTGATCCACCCATGTCGGCCTCCCAAAGTGCTGGGATTACAGGCTTGAGCCACCGCGCCCGGCCTCCAAAACCCTTTCATATGTGATTTCTAAAGCTATAAACCTAAGATTCTTCCATGTGTAATATCTAGAGTATAAGCCTATATAAAGGCAGAAGCTTCCTTTGTTAGATGAGCTGAATTTGGACATACCATTTCCTCAGCTCCCGGCTGTAATTAAAAACCCTTTCCCTTCCCACTCAGTGTTCGAGAGCTCTGTTTCTCACTGCTGATCCTGCTACGAGGTATTTGTTAATATGAAATGAGGTAAAAGACCTCATTAGTGTGAGGTTGAATGTTCATTTGGCTAGGAGTTGAGCTGTGTTTAATGTTGGCTAAAGTTGCAGAAGCCAGAGTCTTCTAATTACTCTAGTGTTCTTTCTGTGGTCTTTATTGTCTTTGAGCTTCCCTAAGAACTCCTCCTTATGTAGAAAGAGCCTTGCAGCTCTTTCAGCAGCAATCCACTGGAGGCTTGCCAATGCGGTGGTAAAATGTGAGGGAGGGAAAACATTCTATAATCATATGATTAATCTTAGCCTTTTACTGGTCTTGTGTTCCATAGGTTGTACCCTTTGCAAATTTTTTTAGCTTTTTTTCTTCCATCTTAGGTACAGGAAGGCTAGAGGGAGTGGAGTTGGATAAATGCCTTTTCTGTAGACGGGGTAAGGCTCTGGTAAAGCCTTTTTGCTAGAGATTTGACCTTTGTTTTGGGGAATGCTCTGGAGTTCTCAGTGTATTTCAAAATGGTTACGATCTCCTTCCCACTGCTAGAGATATTGGGAGATCTTTCTTGGCTCTCCAATGTGAGAACCTGCTGGAATTCTTGAAGGTAAAGTCCGTGAAAGTGTGGGGATTCCCCAAAGACTACAGCCCACAGGAGTTTCTCACTCTCGTTCTAGTCCATTTAGCCTCCATGTAAGTGTTCCTATTACTTTATGACTCCAGTGGTTTCTGTTCCAGGTCAGTAGATATTGGCTGTGATTGTCTACATTCAGCCATCTTTCCAGATTTGGGGATGGCAGTTTGCTCTGTGACCTCAGTTCTCTGATGGGTCCAAGAAAAGTCACTAATTTTCAGTTTCTTTCACTTTTTTCTTGTTTTGAGAATGGGAATAATGACTTACAAGCTCTTTACACATTGAACCTGAAACTGAAACTTCTACTTGAGTTTTTGTGACTATTATTATCCTGAATTCACAGATGAGAAAACTGGGGCTCTACGTTGGTGTGTGACCTACCCCAAATCACTGAGCTTCCAAATGGCAGAATTGACTTCAAACCTAGATTCTCCTACTTTAAATTCAGAGCTCTTTCTGCCGTATCTTAGTTAACACATAAAATGCAATATCTGTATTCCAAGGAGTTTACAGCAGAGCTGGGGAATAAATTTGACTGATTTGGGAAATAAGTCTAGAGACTTCAGAGAAGGATGCAATTGTTTCTGGCTAAAGGAAAACTAAGAAGATCCCAATTATTAAAATTTTAAAATAACTAAAACTACTTATTTAGTTTTTAGTTATCATTTTCTTATTAAGTTCCTTAATGTACCAATTGAGGTCTCTAAGGCTATTTTAAACTTGGTACTACTTATTAGCAGATCTTGAAATAAATTTAGTGGGTATCTAAAATTTTGTAAAACACAAAATAAAATAGTATAGAAAAATCAGTCTTAGCCAAGCACGGTGGCTCAAGCCTGTAATCCCAGCACTTTGGGAGGCCGAGGTGGGTGGATCACCTGAGGACAAGAGTTTGAGACCAGCCTGAATGACGTGGCGAAACTCTGTCTCTATGGAAAGTACAAAATTAGCCGGACATGGTGGTGTGTGCCTGTAATTCCAGCTACTCAGGAGGCTGAGGCAGGAGGATAGCTTGAACCCGGGAAGCAAAAGTTGCAGTGAGCTGAGATCGTGCCATTGCACTCCAGCCTGGGTGACAGAGTGAGACTTAGTCTCAAAACAAAAAAAAAAAAAAAAAAAAGAAGAAAAATCAGTCTTATCTAGTAAGATTATATATTATGTCATCAAATTTTTATGAATCTTGATATAAATACATATGTAGTTTTGTATATGCATGTATGTGCCGGGTTACAATGTAAAATGTACTATATATTGTTTGGTTCTAGGACTTAGAGGTTTGTCTATTTGACCGTAACGTGGATTTGTGAAAACTTTATCTCAGATGGCAGGACTTCCATTATGTAGCTGGACCTGTTAGAGCCAGTTATGCCAGAAGCCATAGCAGAATGGATATGTCAAGTCCAAGTTCGGTAACTTGAAGAACTGCCTGAAGGGAATGGTCTTTGTTAGTATTTTTTTTTTCTACTTTGAATATAACTAGTGCTAGAGTCTTCATTTGAAGCATTTATTTAACTAATTATTTTCAAATACATATTTGAAAAACTCAAAGGAAAGAAAAATAATATCCTTATTTTTGGAAAGGTAAGGATCTTTAAAAATAGAGGTGATATTTTTAATTTTTACATTTACAAAAAATAGAGTCAGATTCTTGCTATGTTGCCCAGTCTGATCCTGAACTTTTGGCCTAAAGCAATCCTCCCAGCCTAACCTTCCAAAATGCTAGGATTACAGGTGTGAGTCACCATGCCCAGCAAAGATGGAAATTTTAAATGAAAAAATGCAGCATGCTGTTGGGGGCCCAGTATGTTTCTTCACTTGTGGTGATGTTGCTTTCTTAGTAATAGCTAATGTTATCATCCCAAGCAATTGGGCTTACTGCCTGGTGGGCTTGGAAGCCAATACTATATGGCACTAGCTTTTGAGAAAAGAAAGGCTTTATTATGAGGCCATCTAGCAAGGAGGCAGTAGGTGCAGCTTGATTTCGTCTTCCCAGTTTGGGGTTTGGGGCAAATTTTAAGGGCTCAGAGGTCAAGGGAAATGATTTAGGAATGTGGACTTTGCAGAGTTTAATTGGATGGCTTTAAATTTGACCATTTGCAGTAAGGTATGTTGAGGTAGATTTCAGTCTCAGATCTTCTGGGCCAGTGGACCCCTCACTTCTGAAAGGTTCTCATGTTCATGTTCTGGTCATGTCCCTGTCTTCTTGGTTCCTTGGAGAGGGATTGTTGGTTCCGGGTATGGTTAGAAGTCAAAGCTTTTTCTATTGCACAGGACTGAGCAACCATGACTTGAAGTTTTGGTTCTGTTATATCTACAAGGTAACTTGACATTCTATTATGCACAGAGTAGGCCCAGTTTGGGCTGGTCCTGTAGTTACACTAATGCTTTATTAACACAGGGCCATACACTTTCATGTATTAAATTATTTATGCTGACATAGCCCTATGAGGTAAGGTCTGTTATTACCTTCATTTTGCAGACAAAGAAACTAATTTTCAGAAAGGTTGTGCAACTTTTCCAAAGTCACACAGCTGTAATGAACTGAGGCAGGACATGGACCAGACACTATGGATCTAGTATATGTCCTCTGAAATCAGTACACTTCAGAGAGAAGCTCTGAAAAACTGGCTCAGATAAAAGAAAGACTTTTCTAGAGTACATGGAATTTATGCTAACAACCAAAGTTTTCATTGAGTCATTGCTGTTGTTCTTAGAAATCACAGATGTTTGTATGGGACTTTAGAGATGATCCAAGCCAACCCTCTCATTTTTACAAAGTAACCAAGATTCCAAAAACCGAACACTACAGAATCAAAACATGGTAAAAACAAATTTTCTTTTGAAAATGACTCTAGAGTCTTAGAGAAAGAGAGTTTTAATTCCTCTTAAAGCTTCGTAGTTAAGCAAAAGAATAATTTTTCATTTAGAACTGTTAAATATTGAATGGACAAAGGAAAAAATCATGGAATCTTTCCAATTTCCCAGACAATCGAAAAGGTATTTGATTAAAACAAAGGTTACTAACCTTGAAAGAGGTGGTTGTCTATTGTTTTCCCTGCCCAGCTTCCATTCTGTCTTCTCTTAGGAATGATGACATCCTGATTTTTGTCAGGGAAACACGACCCTTCCATTCTGTCTGTTCCTGTGTGTGCTTGGGTGGGGACGATCTTCCCAGTCCTCAGTGACACCAGCTTTGTCAATCAGAGTTGTGCATTCCTCTGAGCACAGTAATTTGTTGAGGTTTGGGCATGACATAGAGACAATGAGACTCAAATCTAGGAATATTAAGGAGATATACTTTTTAATTAATGTTTCAGACAGAACATTCCTGTTGGGGAAATGCTGCCTGAGAATGGAGCCAACACAGAAAGCAGCAGACATAGAAGAGCATTATTTGAGCCACTGGATCCAGCTCTGTCTAAAACCAGAAATCCCTGTGTTTTTGGACACTGGAGCCCATATAGTGTTAGTCATAGGTAGCACTTATTAAGTGCTTTCTAAGTGCCAGGCACTGCTGTAAGCTCTATATGTGGGTTATCTTATTTGGCTCTCACAACAACCTTATTAAACACTCACTGTTTTTATTTCCATTTTATAGATAAGAAAACTGAGATTTTCAAGGGTTAAGTTAGTTGCCCAAGGTACAAAAGTAGACAAAAATGGTAGACAGGTATGAACTCAGGCCATCTAACTCTCGGACCTGTATTTTTAAACAGCTACATTTTTACTAGATTCCAAAAGACAGTTCTGACCCCAAAAAAAGATTAAAAACCATTACCACCTGCTTTTAATGGAGACTAGATTATGAAACTGCCTTTGCAAAGACTATGACATGAGAGAAATCTAGTATGGCTGACTCCATCCTGCTTCTGGCCTCACAGACCAGCTGTCCTTGCTCTTTCCTGGGCATAGGCCAAGCTAACCATGAGAGGAATTTAGTTTATAGTTTAATTGTAAAGCAAGGGTGATAACAGTCCTGCCCAACATTTTGTAAAAATAATGAAGGGCTTTAAGTTTAGGATATGAGAAGGGCCTGAATTCTGCTTAAGATGCAGGCGTAGTTAAACAATAGCCAGCTGTTGGTCAGGAGGTCACAAGATTTGTAACTTCCCCAATTACCCCTGTAGATAACACCACTATTGAAGAACGTAAGACTGGTCTTTTGAGACATTTTTCAGAACGACTCCACTCAGACTCATGACTCATGACTCAACTGCTCCTGTAGCCCCCACCCAAAGACAGGCTTAGTGCACAAGGACTGTTTTCCACATCCCTATGATTGCATCACTAGCCAATCAGCAGCAGCCATTCCCCAGTCCCCACACCAAACCATCCTTGAGAAATCCTCATCTACAAGCCTTCTGGGAGACTGATTTGAGGAATAACCCTGGCTTCTATGTGACCAGTCTCACATTAATTAAACTTTCATTACTTCATTACCACGGTCTCAATAAACTCGTTTTGTTTGTGCAGGAGCCAGGAAGAATCTGTTGGGTGATTATAATAATTGCCCCAGATCTTTTCTGTAATTATAGTTTATGACTCTATGTTGTATTGTTTTTATCTTTTGCAAAAATGACAGCTGTTTTCATTTTAACTTTTTGCATCTTGGTTCATCTGTATAAAGAGTGTGCTTTAATCTGGTTAAAGCAATTTTTTTCCTAGCAAATTTAAATCAGCCTGATTTTTCTGTTGATGGTTAAACTATTAATAATACTTTGAGTCTGGACTTGCTTGGCCCATCTACAATACTGCAGCCTAAAAGGCAATGTAGACAATTTCTCAGAGCCACGGAATTATCCCACTACTGCTAGGTCCCTTATTTCCTACTTTTCTACTTTCATCTATAATGGTGGAGTGGCCATTGTGATGGCAGCTCATTTTTAAAACAGTTACATTTATGAAGACTAGGAATGAAATGGACTTTGGTGCTTACAAAGAGGAAATGACTCTTTGGAGAACAATGGTTGATTACCTGTTCAGTGAGAGCAAATTTTCCATTTCCACAAAGAAGAATTTTTACGCTGTTTGGGAAATTTCTTTCAGTGTCTCAATACCTGTGAACTGCCCAGGGCAAATTCAAACAAGTTTAAAAGAAGGTATAAGTCTCCCTTAAAAAGTTCACAGGATGTGCCTTCGGAAGCAGAAAATTCCCAGCAGGCAGGTCAGTGGGAAGGAGGAAGCAGCCACTGGGATTTTGCACCAAGTCAGGGTCCACGCCAGCATGGCACAGAGTCTGCCACCCAACCTTTCCCTGTCACTCAAATTAGTTTGGAAATATTCCCCGTGAGGCTTATTTTCTGACCCTAAAACAGTGTTAAGTAGTAGGGTGGGCTGTGATCACGAGGAAAGAAAAGGGAAGATGAGCCCAGATGCTTCACCCTCACCTCCATTCTTTGCATTTCTTGAGTTTAGGTGACCTCTTGAAGGAAGTCAGAATATTTTTTCCCAAAATATATTTCTTTGACACATTTTGAGATGGCTGCCACAGGGCCAACAGGCTGAAGTGACCCTGCAAAGCTGTCTTTTGTGGAGGAAATCTGCTTCTGCAGAGAAACTCTGTTAATGCAGCCAGGCCTTCCCTTGTCTGGATCTAGGAAAGATGAATTGAGAGTTTGACACCTTAAAGATGCGAAAGAAACATTTATCATGTATCCTCTCTGAAGGCTGCTACCTGTGAGGTTTCATCTACATAACAAGGCCACCTGTGCTAGTCAAGCCTCTTCCTTTCTCCCTCCTATATCCTATCTTGCCACTAAAACCTACTTTTGGCCACATTTGGAGTGCCTATTCTTTCTGTAACCTCAAGATGGTACCTAAGCTTCTATACCCCATTGCGGGGTTGGGTCTTCATTCTGAAAACTCCTGTGTATATATGCTAAATAAATTTCTATGGTTGTCAAGGGTAGTCAGTGATTTTCAGTGAAGCTTCAGGGAGCCAAGGGCCTTGGCACCCTCGCTCTTGCACTCCAGCTGTGGCCTTTCCCACATTTATCCCTGCTATGATCAATTTTTTTTGTCTTAAACTTTTTTTTTTTTTTT
>NW_016107324.1:839237-840364 GCF_001604975.1 Cebus imitator
GCCCTGACCTCCCAGGCTCAGGTGGTTCTCCCACCTCAGCCTCCCAAGTAGCTGGGACTAAAGGTATGCACCACCATGCCCGGCTAATTATTTGTATTTTTAGTAGAGACGGGGTTTTGTCATGTTGCCCAGGCTAGTCTCAAACTCCTGAGCTCAAGCTATCTGCCTGATTTGGCATCCCAAAGTGTTGGGATTCAGGTGTGAGCCACTGCAGCTAGCCTTGTCAACTTTTAAAATTTGTAGTTTCATATAATTTCTTTTTGCATTCTAAAATTATTTTCCTTTGTATCAATTTTTTTCTTAGAGAGCCACAGTGTTACAGGAATCCTGAAACTGAGGCAGCTGTATTTAGCGAGGAGGGGAGAGCCTAGAGCTGCTAACGTCACCACGAGCTGACTGCAGATGACTCTGACCCCAAAGGTGGTAGAGCAGTGAGATCAGCTGCATTTGGGTCGTTGGTGTCATAGTTTGAGTGGCTGAACATACCACACTTGAAATTATTACTGGCACTGGAGTTTTCAGCTCCTGAGCCAATAAGTTCCTTTTATTATTTAAGCAAATGTGAGGTTTTTTTTTTTTTTTTGGTCACTTGTAATACAAAATGTCCTCATGGAAATAATGGAGCACAATGCATATAAAATGCAATTCTCTAAAATACCATTCATTCTTTTCATTTCTCTTGGGCCTTATTCTGTCCTAGTTCAGACCCTCATTATTTCTTATCTAAATTATTAAAATAGTGTTCTTCCTTCCAAAACTCAGTTTCTGAGCTTCAATTTCTATACTATAAAATGGTAACAGGAGTGTCTTCCTTACTCACGTGGCCCTTGTGACTATTATATAAGATTAGGCATGTCAGCCGGGCACGGTGGCTCATGCCTATAATCCCAGCACTTTGGGAGGCTGAGGCGGGTGGATCACGAGGTCAGGAGATCGAGACCATCCTGGTCAACAAGGTGAAACCCTGTCTCTACTAAAAATACAATAATTAGCTGGGCATGGTGGTGCGCGCCTGTAGTCCCAGCTACTCGGGAGGCTGAGGCAGGAGAATTGCTTGAACCCAGGGGGCGGAGGTTGCGGTGAGCCGAGATCGTGCCACTGCACTCCAGTCTGGGTAACAACAGTGA
>NW_016107324.1:840484-851350 GCF_001604975.1 Cebus imitator
AAAAAAAAAAAAGAAAAAAGATTAGGCATGTCAAGCTCCTAGCATAATTTTTACTGCATGAAAAGTAAGTGGTCGGTAACTTCTTTCCTGTCAAGTTTCTCCCCGTTTGCTTGAATGCCCTATTTGTATCCTATCAGATCATGACATTCTCTTCTTCAAGAAATTCTCATTCTTTATTGAGTAATGGTGGAATTCCTCAGCATAGCTTTCAAGTCCTATAACCTCTATCCTCAAGCCACTCTCTACATGTCATGGTTATTTTTAGTTGTCAAATTGACTGGATTAAGGAAAATCTAGAGAACTGGTAAGGCATTACTTCTGGGTGTGCCTGTGAGGAGGGTGTTTCCAGAGGAGATTGGCATGTGAGTTGGTGGACTGAGTGGGGAAGATCCCCTGTCAATGTGAGTTGGCACTGTCTAGTCAACTGGGGCCTGAAAGAACAAACAGGCAGAGGAGAGACGATTTCCTCTCTCTCTTCTGGAGCTGGGATATTTCCTCTCTCTTCTCCTGTCCTTGGACATCAGAACTCTAGGTTCTTCAGGCTGTGGACCCCAAGTCTCACACCAGCACCCCCACCACTCCCTCCAGGGTCTCAGGCTTTTGGCCTTGGACTGAGAATTATACCATAGGGATCCCTGGTGCTGGGGTTTTTGGATTTGGACTGAGCCAGGCTACAAATATCCAAAGGGCTCCAGTTTGCAGATAGCCTGCTGTGAGACCTCTCAGCTCCTTAACAGCATGAGCCAATTCTCCTACTAAATTGCCTCTCCTATGTCTACTCTATATCTTTATATGTCCTTTTGGTCCTGTCTCTGGAGAACTCTAACACAATACCTTTATGCATTCTGTGAAGTATTTGCTGCTTCTGGAATACACTGGTCACTTTCATATCTTTAATTATGGTGCCCCACCTTCCTTTCTTTTTTAGCTCCCAACAGCCCTTCAACATGAACGTTGCTTCCTTAGTGAAGCCCTCTGAGGTCTCCACACCTCATTTCCACATCCTCCGCTGTGCTACTGTACTCTGCTTGCACTTTGGTCCCGGCATTTATTTTTCCTTGCCTCTATTTATAGATTGTAATTTACAGGATGTAGCTTCTTTAAGGGCAGAAGTTGCTTCTATTTCTCTTGTTTTTCCCACGAGACCTTGCAAAGTGTAAGGAGCTAAGCTTGGTGTGCTTGGTTTAAGACATCACTCCTCTCATGTACCTCCTAACAAGGGATGTCCCGGTTCCTCCCTCTCAGTGTGTGTGTGTGTGTGTGTGTGTGTGTGTGTGTGTGTGTGTGTGTAAAGCTTTTCTATTCAGCATAATGCTTTTGAGATGCATCCATGCTATTTGTTTTCTTTTTCTTAATTATTTTCCCCATAGCCTAAATAGAACTAGTTTTTGTTTTGTTTTGTTTTGTTTTGTTTTTTTCTGAGATGGAGTCTTACCCTGTTGCCCAGACTGGACTGCAGTGCAATAGCACGATCTCGACTCACTGCAACCTTCACCTCCCGGGTTCAAATGATTCTCCTGCCTCAGCCTGCTGAGTAGCTGGGATTACGGGCATCCACCACCATGCCCAGCTAATTTTTGTATTTTTAGTAGAGACAGGGTTTCACCATATTGGCCAGGCTGGTCTTGAACTCCTGACCTCGTGATCCACCCACCTCGGCCTCCCAAAGTGCTGGGATTACAGGCATGAGCCACTGCAGCCAGACTTCTTAATTAAATTTTTTAAAAAAGTGATAAAGTTTTGTATATTTATTGCACGCAACAGGATGCATTTACCTTGACTTCATTGAATCTATTCCTGCTTTCATCTTTTTGGAACATCAGTATCTTCTTTTCTTTTTTCTACCCTCATTGGCCACTTCTTCATTTAATAAATATTTATTGGGCACTATTCAGGTGCTAGAACTATGGAGATGAACAGGCAGACTAGTCTCTACTGCAAGAAGTGCTTATTTGGATAGGATGAAGTTGTGGGAGTGGAAAACAAACTACAAACAGCAAACAAATAAATAAACATAAGGAAATATCAGAGTAGGAGGCTAAGTGTGGTGGCTCATGCCTGTAATCCTAACACTTTGGGAGGCTGAAGTGGGAGGATCGCTTGAGCTCAGGAGTTCGTGAGCAGCCTGGGCAACACACTGAGACCCTGTCTCTACAAAATATCAAATATAATAAATTAGCCAGGCACAATGATGTGTGCCTGTAGTCCCAGCTACTAGGGAGGCCAAGGCAGGCAGATTGCTTGAGTATGGGAAATTGAGGCTGCAGTGAGCTATAATAACACCACTGCACTCCAGGCTGGAGAACAGCCCTGTCTCCAAAAAACAAACAAACAAAACACACACACACACACACAAAACCTCCAACAAAACAAAAACAAAAACCAGTAATGAAAAAGAAGATTTCCCAGTATGATAAGCTATGAGGGGAAATAAAGCAGGAGGATGTGGTAAGAGCACAACACGGCTAGGATGGCCAGGACTTGAGTGTTGACTATGGCTTGGCTCATGCCCTCAACAGTGACTCAGTTTCTCTGGTGAGGTGCACTGGAGTTGCCTTAGTGATGGTCTTTCTGGCTGCTCCAGGTCCTCCATTCCTCTCTTTGTACCATACCCAGAGATGTGCTCACTATGTATGGGGCCACAGAAAGCCTTGAACCCTTGAAGGAGAAGTATCTAACTGATGTCGTTGGCAGATATCTGGTATCTGGATAAAGTCTCTAAAGGGATGCAATGCTTAGGACTCATGATATGCTAGACTTTCTCTTCCCTTGCGGCTTTTCCAAAATGCTGCACAAAGGAAAAAAAGGAAAACAAAAAGGAACAAAATTTTATTAACAAAAAGACAGAAGCCTTCATGTCTTTTCTTTTCCTGTGTTTCCTGATGTGATAATAATCTTGGTAATTTGTAAATTGCTTTTCCAGCTTCTCCTCATTCTTGTGTCTTTTTTTCTTTTTTTCCTTCATTGCACTGGCATGTGCTTTGTTCTTTTCCTGTTAGTCACTGGAAATTGGAATTCTAGTTTGTTTGAGAAGGTCTGTGTTGGCCGGGCATGGTGGCTCACACCTGTAATCCCAGCACTTTGGTAGATGCAAAAATTAGCCAGGCATGGTGGTGCATCTATAATCCCAGCTACTTGGGAAGCTGAAGCAGGAGAATCACTTTAGCCTGGGAGGCAGAGGTTGCAGTGAGCCGAGGTGACGCCACTGTACTCCAGCCTGGGCAACAAAGTGGGGCTCAAACAAACAAACAAACAAAGAAGGTCTATGTTGACTTTACTCTGGGTAACGGCAGAGTAGGGACCATAGATTAGATTTCACCCTATATGGGTTTGAGAATAGATAAAGCCAGATGGTTCTATGTGATGGAATATAAATGTTAGAATGCTATTAGTTAAAGCTGAAAAACAAAATGGGATTTTCTTATTTAAAGCTCTAGCTTCTTTGGGAAATGATTTTATAATAAGCAATATAAGGCAAATTTCTTGTTAAAATCAGATGCAACATAAATTATGATTTTATCAATTCTGGCTAGAAAAAAATTTAGTTCTTAAAATAGAAAAATATTACCTAATGTTTTTCATTGTTTTTATTTCTTCTTTAAATCATTGGGGTTTCAGAATCAGTTTGTGTCTACCAGTAATGTATGTTCATAATATTATATCCATCCTAACATAAGGTATTTCAGCACAAATTAATTTATTCACTTGAGTGAATAAATTCAGGATGGGTATAATATTATGAAACTGCTCGAGTTTTCAGGTCTTAACCTTTGCATCACATCTAGCATTTGGTTTGAGATATGTTTGAGAGTGATTCTGAAAGCAAGATTGTGTTTCAGCACAAAAATGTAGATATTCAACCAATAGAGGCTTAAAAATACATTATTGCAAATTGCTTGTCCTCCTCCATTACTGATTTGTCATCTGTGCTAAGTGGATATGGAGACAATTTAATGAATACAATTTACCATAGACTTTAGCAAAACATAAATTTGATTCTGGAGCGCCACAAATTATAAAATCTCAGAAATGAAAAGAACACAAAAAGGTCATCTGGTTTGTCTTTCTTCATTCCAACCAGTTTGCATTTCTCATTACATCTGGGGGAGAATCTATCCTAATTCTGAAGATATCCTGGGAAGAAGATCTTACCAGCCAGCGCTCTCGTTATCTTTAATGTGAAACATCCATCACTTGTGGAAAATTTGTCTGAAGGACATCTAATTTCCTCAGACTGGAGTTTATTCCCAATTCCTTTAAATGAGACTTCAGTGAGGACCACATAAAATTTCTGTTAACCAACCACTTAGAGAAACGGGATTGAAGGAGATAGGAGTACCTATAAAACTCTTAGAACAGTGTCTGGCATCTAATGGGCTTTCAAAGAACATCAGTTGCTCTAATAGTAATGGTAATAATATTATGGAGAAAGATATCAGGTTTTTTTGGTCTATCTGATGATAAAGAAACACTGAGTAGTTTTGGGATTAGCAGTTCTGACTGCCTGTTAGTGGTTGATTTGGGTGTTGTATCCTGAGGTTACATCCTGGGTCAGTGGCAAGGAACACATGATTAATGGCTGACATGGGTGAGGGAAGGGGGCAGGAAAGGAATGGCCACATTGCATCAACTGCCTGCCATCCTTGTAATGATGACTGTAAGCTCTTTGAGAGGAGGGACCCCATCTCATTAGTCTTGCATTCCTACTACTTAGCACTGTGTTTAACAAAGAAGGACAAAATATGCATTAAATAATTGGATATTGACTATCATAAAAAATAACTCAAGAAAATATAAGTCATTGTATAACTGATATTCCTGTCACCTAGTCTATGACATACTTAAACAAAAATTTGTTCTTGAACATATTGTTATTTCTCAGGTCTACCTTCTGTTTCCTCTTTGCTGTTTTCTTCAATTTGGTGGACAGGCCACTGTGACTCTCTTCTGGAGATGCTTTAGTTCATCCAGGCTATTTATGAGTTACAAAGGACAGAAGTAAATCCTGTGTCTTGTGACAATCTTGAATACCGCGATGGGTTTGGCTATTTCATGCTCTTCCCTGACACTTCCTGGTGTCACATTGGTTTCTTATGTGAAGCATGGTAATGTTCAAAGTCATGTGAGCTGTCACCATGTTCCAGCCAATCAGAGATGTTCATGCAACATTTAGCCCTGATAGGAGTCATTGACCACTTTGCCAGTGGTGCTGTAAAGTTGTTACTGAGGGGTTTGGATAAATTTTAGTTCTTGAAGATTGCTAGAGGAGTCCTAAGGGCTGAGAAATGAAACCCCTGGGGCTGAATATGCTCAGTTTTGGCTCCAGCATTCTCTCTGCTATTCTGCAGCCGTCTGAGTCACACAGTTGAACCCATCTGTTTACATGAGGTTGAATATGGAAGAAGGTGGAAAAGGGAGAAAAAGTATCTTTTTTTAGTTCTCTTAGAGTAGATGCCATGCTCTTATTCCTCCTCCTACTTTCATTTTTTTTTTTTTTTTTAATGCATCTTGAAGGTAAATTATGCTTTTAAGAATACTTTTTTCCTGTTGGTAATAGTAATGTTCAATACATTTTTTGTAGCTGAACGTGTACACTGTAGGATTTGTTTTTCTAGGGCTGAGGGAAGAGGGTGAAGAAGGCAACTGGAGCAGAGAGAAGAGACTATACCTTGGGGTGGGAATTTCACATGCAGCGCCAGATGAACAGAGGGAAGATCTGTTTTAATTCCATTTTTCTTAGTTCAGATGGAATCCATGAGTGGATGACTCCTCCTCAACTTCTAGTTATTTTCTCTTAGTTTGTTTCTCCTGATCTTTCAAAAAGAATCAGGAGATGAGCATGGTGGATAGAAGGGAGAAACAGAAGTGGGAGACAATTTATATTCCTTATGTGGACAGACTGCCCTTCTCCTGAGGACAGCCGGCCCTCTGGGATGACGAAAGAATTCTACCAGGCTTTGGACTGGAACAGCTGCTCCTGGGAGGTGCAGTCAAGCCTGAAGTGTGTGGGTAAAGCAGGCTTTTAAAGCATCCTTTCCTCATCTATGTCTTTGACCTTGAGCACTAGCCCAAAGCAGAAGGGCTCCTGCAGCCTGAATGAGTAGGGAGCATACTGCTTCTTGTCTAATTCTCCTAACACGGGACCAATTTACTCTGCATTACCAGCGCTAACCTCTAATGTCCATCAAAATGCATGTTTTATGTACTTCTTCCTCTTCTAAACGAAATGACACCCAGAGTGGCAGTTGTTCATGCATTCTGGTCCCTTTCATTTCAGGAAGCTGCATGGCGATGTCTGAACCAGAAAGGCAGAGGGAGCAAATGGAGGAAAGTGTCATCAAGTATGCAACCAGCCCTTTTTCTTTGTCACTTCTTTCCCCTCTGTTGTCAGTATAAGAGTTGGCTTAGAGAGACCAGGCACTCTGCACTCACAACTGTGTTGGGCCATAGATACACTGGCAATATTTTACTCAATATTTATAGACATCTCTTATTAACTCAGGCAAGTGTCTTCAGCAACAGGAGTGGGGAAAAGTTGCTGTGGAGAGCTGCAACTTCTCAGAAGGAGTCATCCTTAAAATTTTTATAGTATTATGCAAAGGTCTTCAAAGTAAATTGTATAATGCATAGCCCCAGTGCTCTGTTAGCAAACAAAATGACAATTTTTCTTTGATGAAAAGGCATCAGAGCAAAGCAAGAGCCAGCACAGCTTCAGTGGTCAGGTGCCCAAAATTCTGTAGCCAGGATGCCTGGGTTCAAATCCTCGAATTACTAGCTGTGTAACATTGGGCATGATACTTAACTTCTCTGTACCTTGATTTCCTCTTTTGTAAAATGGGGATGATAATACTACTAGTATTATGAAAAATGAATGAACAAATGAACATATAGGACCTGGCACAATGTAAGTGATATATAAGAGTTTGTTGGACCAGGTGCAGTGGCTCATGCCTGTAATCTCAGCACTTTGGGAGGCTGAGGTAGGCAGATCGCTTCAACCTGGAAGTTTGAGACCAGTCTGGGCAACTTGGTGAAACCCTGTCTCTAGCAAACAAATCAAAAACAAAAACAAAGACAAAAAATTAGCCAGGTGTGGTGGAATGCACCTGTAGTCCTAGCTACTCAGGAGACTGAGGTGAGAGGATTGCTTGAGCCCAGGAGGTCGAGGCTGCAATGAGCTACGATTGTGCCACTGTACTCTAGCCTGGGAGACAGAGCTAAACCTTGTCTCAAAACAAAACAAAACAAAACAACCACAAAAACTCTGTTAAATAAATAAGCCTCTTGGCCGGGCGTGTTGGCTCATGCCTGTAATCCCAGCACTTTGGGAGGCCGAGGTAGACAGATTATGGTCAGTTCCAGACCAGCCTGACCAAGATGGTGAAATCCCGTCTCTACTAAAAATACAAAAATTACTTGGGTGTGGTGGCGGCGGGCACCTGCAATCCCAGCTACTCTGGAGGCTGAGGCAGGAGAATTGCTTGAACCTGGGAGGCAGAGGTTGCAGTAAGCCAAAACCGTGCCATTGCACTCCAGCCGGGGCAGCAGAGCAAGACTCCGCCTCAAAAAAAAAAAAAAAAAAAAAGCCTCTTTCCTCACTGTCTGTAACCTCTTGACTTAAAGGGAATGAAACAATGAGTAGTCTTATCATTACCTCACTAGGTCAAGCAGGACTGGCCATATAATTTGTGGGGCCTAATACAAAATGAAAATACAGTGTCCATCATTCTAAAACTGTTAAGAACTTCAAGTAATGACAACTTAAGTGTGGGCGCCTTTTAAGTGTCTGCCCTTACATGCAATTGCACAAGTTGCTCACCCATCCAGCTGGCCCTGGTATCAGTAATTAAGACTTGATTTAGCCAACAAGAACTGTCAGGAAATGGCAGAGAGAGACTATCTCAAAGCTATCTTTAAGCTTTTTGATGATCTCACCCCAGAATTTCAAGGTGGTTTATGTTGAATTTTTTTTTTTTTTTTTTTTTTTTTTTTTTGAGACAGAGTCTCGCTCTGTCACCCAGGCTGGAGTGCAGTGGCCCAATCTTGGCTCACTTCAACCTCCATCTCCCGAGTTCACACAATTCTCCTGCCTCAGTCTCCCGAGTAGCTGAGACTACAGGTGCCTACCACCAAGCCTGGCTAATTTTTGTATTTTCAGTAGAGATGGGGTTTCACCATATTGGCCAGGTTGGTCTCGAACTCCTGACTTTGTGTTCCCCCACCTCAGCCTCCCAAAGTGCTGGGATTACAGGTGTGAGCCACACCGCGCCTATGTTGAATTTTAAAAAAAATGTAAACCAAATGATACATCTGTTGGCTGTGCAAAAGGATTCATTTGAAAAGGACAGTATCGTTATTCTTTTCTTTGAATGGCAATGGATCCAACTTTTATTTATTTTTCTATATTTGGTTGTTTTATTCTACACTTCCTTCAAAAGCTGCCTGCCTAAAGGGTCAGTAATGAGATGTCAAGAAACCATGGGTTGTTGGGTGGCAGGCATGTGTGCCATGCTTCATGTTAAAGTGGCTTCATGCAGAGAAGCGAAATGACACGATGATTGATTTACACATTTATTTTCTATCTCGCTTATTCTACCAGACTGAAATGGAGAACAATGCTAGTAATTTTATAGACATTTTGACATAAAGTAAACATATTTTGATGTTGAACAATTGTACAGACTACTACATGCATATAGGTATGCTGATTGGTGCAGAAATATTGAGTTGAGTTGATCAACAAAACTATTAATACGAAATCACATTTTCTTTTTATGGAGTTAAAATGCAGCAGATATGGGAACATTGATACAAACACCATTAAATGGCAGAGAAAGGCATTGTAGTAACGATGCAGGATGGACAGCTGAACAAACACAAGTATGCTAACTCATATCCTCTCTACAGAACTGAAATAAGAACATTTTGTATTCAAATAGAATGAAAGAAAGCACGTTGAGGCAGGTGAATGAGACTAGACAAGACTTAACCGCTTACGAATAAGTTTCTATTGAGAGTTTGTGTTGAGTAGTTCAACATGGTATAAGATGAAATGCTAATGCTATTATGTGTGTGGACAGGACAGGATAACTCAATTGAGAATTCATAAAAAACAAAATACTGATTGTGCTTCTTTTTCCCTGCAGCATTCAGAGCATTCACAGACAAGTATGAAAACCCTCTAAAACACTGAAGTTAATAAAAGTCAATGATATTTCATGTGACCGTACCTAGACATCTAATACCATGTATAACTTAGAAATAGGAAATTGTTTTACTTACCATATATATAGCAACTTTAAGAACTATTAATGTTTAATTTCTGATACTCTATTTCTTAAGTTTAAAAAATAGTTTTGGTGCTTTTAATCTGGGAGATGGACAATAGAAACAATCAAAATATCTACAACTTGAGAAAAAAGAATAACTTGTATACTAATTTGTTTTGCAGGGAAATCACCCATAATTATTCCCAACAAGATTTTTTGTTGTTATTGTTTGTTTTTTTGTGTGTGTGTATTAATTTGTGACAGTACTAAACAACTTCCTCGTAAGTTTTCATAAAATTACTTTGTGAATCTCCACAGAGCTGTCCTGAGTTTAACAATAATCTTATAATTTTAGTACTAAATGTTGGATTAATAAGTTTTGGGAGTTAGACAAAGTTTTAAAAGTATGACTAGTTAACCAAAAATGTGGTAGATAATTCAGGCTCCCCCTCCTGACTTTAAACATAGACATGCCCACGTGCATACACACACAAACACATACAGCCTCCTCCAAGTCAATCAACTTTTAGAGAATATACATGTAAGCTTTATTTAAGCCTTATTTAACTCATTTAGAGATTTAACTTCCTCTATTAGCTTTTTTCCATTCTTTTCTTTCCCCTTCCTCTCCCTTCATCTTCTCATCACCTTTCCTTCCTTCCATCCTTTCCTTTCCTCTCCCCACCAATGCTGGCCTTTGAAAGTCTACATATGTTAATTTTGTAGACATCCAAAAATTAAAATAAGATACACTTTTGAATACTGGACCTCGACAGACAGGTCACTTCTGAGGTATGTACATCCTTTGACTAGTGAAAGAGCTAATGTCATACATAAAAATTCACCACAATAGCCTCCCTTTATTTTACACATGACAGTGGTGAAAGACACCATTTGAGGCAGGTCTACATTGGCAATGGAAAATAAGCAATTATATGGGAAAATCAGTAGATATTTCTCATTAGTTTGTTAGTAGGCAATACTTTTAAACAGAATTAATGTATTTTGACTATGTAGATATGACACAGAGATTTGTATTACAAGCCTGAAAAAACAGTTAAGAATACTATTTCAGTATTTATGGTAAAGAATACATAGATGTAAATGATTCCAAAAGTGAGCTAGTTTGACTAAAAGTGTTATTGCACTGCCTCAGACCTTTTCTGACTAGATGTTGAGTAAGCAGTTGACAGTCACTTTTGTACCATGGCCTATGTACATGACATAACATAAGGCATTGGCATAGCAAGATGATAGAATCACGACGAGCTTTTAAATGCAGTAGACTTGGACAGTCAATATTGAGTTTTTACATAAGCTACATATAGACAGGTATTTAATACATTTAGTGAGCTGGTGGGCAGCATAATGCTTCATCTGAATACTATTTAATAAACTAGGAACTTTTTTTGAGAAAACAGGAATACAGTATTTGTTAGGCTATAACTAAATAGTAATCAGATCTAAACTGTCATGCAATTATGATTTAGAACATGGATTTTTTTAAGCATCATAAGTTGATTTCAAGTCCAAACTAAGTAATGTGTTACACTAAAGTTTTCATAAAGAAAATAAGCAAAAATATAAAAGAGCTCAA
>NW_016107324.1:851384-867834 GCF_001604975.1 Cebus imitator
CGAACCAACCAAACAAAAAAAAAAAAACCCCAAATAATCACTCAAAAATCAACCAAACAATAAAACTTCATTAAAATCAAGATATTGTTTTCCTTTTACTAAAGATGGCTAGCAGATACTTTAAAGGTGAAATTTCAGTGTATTTGGAAATTCCTTTGCAGTTTCAATGCAAGAATTTCCAAGTTAGCCTATCTTTAATATTAGTGTTGCCTGCTCCCTCATTCCACAGTGCCCATCTGCTTTGGTTGGGTAGTTGCATTTAGACAGTGTGAGGACTATACAGTGTACAGTGTGCTTGTTACATTATATGTAGTCCTTGGTCATCACCCAGCTCCACTCCTTTCGCAGAAAATAAGGGCCCTGTCTAAAGTTATATGATCTGGCATTTTAAATAAATCGGAATAGAAAATGAGCCTCCCTCTCTGTTACCTTTCTTGATCAATAAGATTAACATTAAAAAAGTTAAAAAGTCTCTGATTAAATCTATACAGATAACAATTTAGACTACATCATCAAAAGAAAATTTAATGAAGAAAAAATTTTGACACCATAAGATTCTATTCTCATTTTATAGTTTATTCTGGCAGATAGCCAATTATAGTAAATCTAGAACCAAAGTGGTTATGAATTACTTTATGAAATACATCCTGAGGTGTACAAATACTTAAATCAGAAAGATGGACCAGTTTGTTGAATAGTCACATAATGACTAAGTATATTCAAATTTGTGGTAATAAGGAGACTGTAAAAGACTCCTCAAATAGATAGCATATTTGAAGTCTTAATTATTTTAAGGGCCAGGTGCAGTGGCTCACACCTGTAATCCCAACACTTTGGTAGGCTGAGGCAGGAGGATTGCTTGAGGCCAGGAGTTTGAGACCAGCCTGGGCAACATAGCAAGACCCTATGTCCATAAAAAAATAAAAACAAATTGTAGAAGAAATGGACAAGGAATTTCTTCCTTTTGAAGAAATTCATATTTGTCTATTAAACATTAAAAAGTTAAGGCAATTAGGTAAAAGAAATGCAGTATCTAGTTTTAACAGAATGTTGTTTGTCCAAATAATGTCAATGTTTTTGTAAAGCCACATGGGTTGGTAGATAATGTGTGTATGTATAATTTATATAATATATGCATAATTATATATATTATACATGTGTATAATATATACAATTATATTATAATTATATTATACATATGTGTAATATGTATAATATATAATCATACATGTGTATAATATGTATAATTTAGCAGGTAAAATGCCCTCCATTTTATGTAACAGTGAGTTCTACTTATATACATATGTCAAATTTTGACTGTTTAGGAAGCCACAGAAGAATTCTTAGAAGACTAAGTCATTAGCATACTAATGTGGATCAAATAATTTCTTCTGAAATACTTTTAAAAAAGAAAATCCATATCTCCTATTTGCCAGTCATTTTACTATATATCATCTTATTTATGCCATTAAAAAAAATCTATATTTATAAGAAAATAAACATTAATTTCAAAGGATCACCTAAAACGATTTTTATATGAAAGAATTAAAAAATACTGATCCAAATGCAAATTAGTTGTAACTGAATGTATAGCAAAGTATAAGTTTTCAGTAGAGCTTTTTATTCTTAGAACCTTTTGCTAAAGTTTTGCTTAAATTGCCATTACAGATTTTTTTGGCCCAGAACCATAAAAAAACTACCAGAGCAATATCAGTTTTCCCTGACTGAAGTATTTGTTCCCATTGAAAATGATCAAAAGGGTTATACTGATATTTCCCTTTTTGTATGCTGCCCTGAAGACAGGCACATGAACAACCTGTTACACACACAGATTTAATGGAGATGCCTAAAACTTTGTGACAAAGTCATGAATTAGGGACCACCTTTCTCATCAAGCCAGCTGTGTACCTTTGAAATTAAAGAACTTAATAGAGGCTTAAAAAGTACCATACTTTTTTTTGGTCCATCACGGGGGAAAGCACTGTGTCATTGTTTTGTTGGTCAAGTCATATTATTATACTGTATAGACAGTTCCTTTATCCTTAGGCCTCGCTATGTTTTCTGACTGCTGGGACATCCTCCTGTTTCTCTTGGCTTTGGGCTTCAAGTTGTGATTGCTAATGGCTCATTTGGTCTTCACTTTGACTCGGTACCTGATACACTCTGCTCAGGCAGATCCTAGAGAACGATTGCTGGGGGTAATGCAGACAGGAGAGTAATGAAAAATCTTAATTAGCAGGATCGGAAATTTGATCTCAAGAATCTGTTTCCAAACCAGGATAGCAAAACTTGACAAAAAAGCAGAAGGGAGAGGGATGGCCGAGGCATGTCTACATGGTTTCTATTATACTCCAGGGTACACTAGGTAATATTAATAAGTTGCCCAATAATATTCCCCTTTAAACATTTTCTTCCACCTACCCTCACTTCTCCAAACAAAACAAAGCAAGTAAGCAAACACACAAGTAACAGTATGAAACAGAAAGACTTCAGATCGAAATCAAGGTGCTAAAAGCAAACATAGCCGCTATGTAGTTAAAGGTTATTAAAAATGCGTCAATGTGGTAATGGTACCTCCTATTTGCTCAATAAACCTTCTTTATGCATTCCCTGAATTATTTATGGTTTAATATCATATCTCTTTAAAATTGCATAAGTTTGGAACTTGGCTATTATGTGACAGGAGAGTGTCACACACTAGTTTTTGTAAGTTGCATGTTTTTCTTTTCCCTTTTTCTTTGGTTTTGAGCTAAATCTTAACAGGAATATTTTTGCCAATTCTTCAGTGAGATTTTCATAGAATATGTACATTTTTATCAATTAATTCTAGTGACAGCATTTTGTTGGATAAGTAATTTGGGTAATATCAATACATATTTCTTTCTGTGTGTTTTCCTTACAAAAATCTTTCTAATTTTCATTAAACATTATGATGTGAGTACAATTTACAGGTTGAAAACATAGCCTAAGCCATACACAAATAAGAATGTTAGAAGCATGCTGCTTTAAAGATGAATTGGAAATCTGGCTGTAGTAGAATTTCTGGCCAGCACACACAGATGTCTATGGGGATTTTAGAAAACCACCTTTTTTTTTTTTCAAGAGCCAATTCAGGGGTATTTCAGGCTCTACTTGTAATCTTCAAGTAAAATGGAAATGGTGGGTTTTGGGGTGAGTCAACCCAAATACACTTGTCACTACAGATCCATAATTTTTTTAAACCCACAAATTTGAGTTCTTATCTTACTTCTCACTAATGGCATAAAGGCCAAAATAGCATTTTCTGTGTATCCCAAGTGTAGACTAGGGTACTGCTAGACATTTAGCTACACTTGTGATTTTGTTTTTATTTAGGAGGTAGGAATACTCTGAAAGTGCCGTGCAAAGGGTAGCAACAGTTTTATCAAATATTTTGGAATAAGAATAAAAAACCTGAGATGTAATCACTGAAAAAACAATGCCTGGGATGCAACTGTGGTTTTGGCTATATGCAGGGAAACTGAAGGTGGAAAACTGAAGGTGGTTTTCAACTCCTGGTTAAGGCATCCTTTCTTGGCCTGTACAGTTCCACCTTCTCTCAGACTGACCAGCAGAGGGCACTCGATACAGGGAATAACTAGCCGGTCGGCGGAGCGCCCGTGACGTCCTCTCTGAAACCGTACCTTTCCACTCTGCCTCTGTCCTTACTATTCCGTGTCAGTTTCCCTGGGTCTTGATTTTAAAAGTCTATTTTAAGTATTTGGTAGGCCATCCTGAATCTGTTTTATGTTGAAATGGAGTAAAAATAATTAAAAGAAAAACTATGTAGCCATATTATTGGCCAGCACTGCCCGCCATGGAGGGAAGATAATCATTGCTCAGATGGGCTTTGGGCTTTCATAAAATCAGCAGCTGGAGGTGGCATCTAGTTCAGCATACAGCCTAGGATTTAAAAAAAAAGTCAAATAGAACAGTTATGGAGTATAAAACGATCATTTTCAAAGTCATTTTTGGCTAGAATCCTATTCTGCCGAAGTGGGAAATGTCTTCGTTCAAATACATTGTCACTAGATTTCAGACAGCTACTGCAATTTAAAGCCTGGGTGTTTAGAAACCCTATGCGGTGGAAATTCAGATTCTAGATTAGAGAATGGAAAAAAAAATAACTTCAGTCTGAAGGAAAATAGAAGGGAGTTATAGACATTCTCCAACAACAAACTCAAATCTGTCATACTATTATTAGCTCACCGTAATCCACTGGAATTAGATTTTACTTGGAAATATAACCTCTTAAATATGAAACCTCTGCTAGACTGTAAACTTGAGGGAATGAACTGTACTTAATTTTGGGCACATGGGAGACCCTCAATACATATTTGTTTAATAAGACATTTATTAACAGCAATCTGGAAATATCTGTCAGATGATAAATAATTTCTTCAGGAGAGAAAGTAGAATTGTAATTATGACCCCTTAATTCTAAATTTTCTGTAAATAATAAGTATTTAGTCTAAACTTTATGCATGCCTATACCTAACATAAATTTCTCTGCTTAAAACATATTTAATTTTCTTACATTTTTCGTAGTCGTTCTTTTTCTTTCTACGTGTATCTCTGGCTGGCCTTGGGTGACTTTATTATTAAAGAGAATGTCCCACTTCCCTTTATTTATATGTGTATTTATAGGTTAAGATCCCTTTGGACTTAATAAGGAAGAGAATACGGTAAATATGGATTTATGAAATTAACTTAGGCTGTTTTAAAAAAGTAGAAGAAATGGTCATTGAAACCACTAAAAGATAGCATTTATGTCACAATAAATGCCGAACTGAACAATATGAGGTGTTCACCAAGATTTTGGAGTTGGGACCTTTCCTTTTTCTTAGTAGGGACGGGCCTTTAAACGTTTCCATTTTAATTTAGATTTTGTGGCTTTCTTTTTTCCTTCTTCTCTTCTTTTTTCTTCTTCTCCTTCTTCTTCTTCTCCTTCTTTCTTCTTCCTTCTTCTCCTTCTTCTTCTTTCTTCTTCTTTTAAAGTTCTGTTTTGGGGGAGGACAATGCAGTGGCAAAATCCACATGGACCTAGAGACTAAACACCTTGAGTCAAACTAAGTAGTTTTTAATACTGAATTTAAAAAATCTTACATTTAGAAATTTAGAGATGAAGCAAAGATTAATGAGATAACCCTAAAATGTTGCCCATAGTAAATAGGAAGTAAAAAAAAGCATTAAAATGCTTTGCTTTTAATAATATAACTATCAAGCACACTATTATAACATAAACTTTTTAACAGACTTTTCCACCAGTAATAAATTTTTCTCTAGTGATTTGTTACAGACTATAATTAGCTATTTTTACAAGCAATATATCTAATTAAAAATTATTTTTTATTGTATCAGATAATAAGGAAAGACAACCCATAACCTCACTCAATCAGAGTAACAATTTGTTATTTCAAGTGTGAAATCCAAACCGTGATTCAAAAATAATTATAGATCAGACTTTATGTCATCCATCTACTTTTTAGGAAAACAGTTCTTTGGAAAATCATTGCATTTGTTCCTGTTGTATGCTTCTCTGGCTTGATAACTGAGTGATTTTTCAATCCTCGGAAAAGACATTTTCCAGCAACTCAAATCCTCAGCTTGGTTTTAAGTGGGACAAGGCAGTAAGCTCCATGAAGCCAGGGATTGTACCCTAGCACATACAGGGATGCTTAACTAGTATCTGAATGAATGAACACTGAAATAATTATCAAATTCAATTATACAATATTTTTGAACTTATTAGTATTTCTAAAGCTCTATTTGCTTTTGCTTCAGATTAAGTGGCTTCCTGCAGCCCTCTGCTTAATGAGTATGTCATGTGATATCAAGAACAATGAATTATTTTCTTTAAACAGGGATGTGTATCTTACGGTCAGAATTCCAAATTGGCAAACATATATGCAAAAGATGGTTAATATCAGTTCTTTCATGTCCTTACCATTTGGCATGATCTACTGGTGCTTTAAACAAACTGTGTGACTATAAATGCACCTCCAGTTTTATTTACATATTTTGGGTATTACTGGGGAAAAAACCAAGCCTAATACTTTCATGTGGTATATTAGAATGCCAGACTTGAAGCCAGATGACATGGATGAGGCCAAGTTCTACTATTCACCAGTGATGTGTGTGAAATTGAGCAAAATGTATAACCCCTCTGGTCCTTTACTGCATATTCAAAAGACTGTTGTGAGATAAGAAACTATAAGTACTCTACATACATATGGCTTTTTTTTTCTCTTCTAACTTCAAGAGAAAATAGTTGAATTTTTGACTTTCCTAGGACAGTGTCTATGAGATTAAGACTGTTTTGACAAGAAATTAATGGGAACAGACACTTGGCATATATTCTCCTTGTTACCAAATCTAGTCATATCAGGATAATACTTGATCAAATGCTTGCTTCAAAGCAGTTGATTTGTGTCACAGTTGAGAAATTTCTAGTAAAACCGTTTAGAGACAAATCAAGTCAATTTCAGGCACCAACTTAGCATATGTGTGTATATGTGGTCTGACTCAGGACACACATTGATGCACCCATTTCTATCCTCGTAGGATTGGACTCTATCTTTGACCTCAAATAATATTGTGGCAATTTGTGCTGGTTGTTAAGAGACTCAGAAGAATTAAATTAGCCATACATGAAACTGAGTTATTTTGTGGTCATTCAAATAATCCTCACTTGTAACAAGGAGTGAGCACTCTCAGCAGCAGAAACCTCCGGTGGCCCTCAGAGAACCAATCTCTGTTCCTGTCATTCATGCAGCATATCTCAAACTGGGGATCTATTTTTCCAGGGGGTACAAAAGACATATTTAAAGTTATAAGAGTATCCATTTTACCAGTTGGTAAATAATATAAAAAATTATTTTTAAAATATTTAAACATATGGAGTATATAAAATTATGAAGTAAAATGCAGCATTTACATGACCTTTTAATGTAAAACATAAGACTTAGAAAAAACTCTGTGCTTGGGACATTCCCAGACCATTCCAGGCACACGTTTATTTTCTGCATTAGGTGCAGTTTGTAGAAAAGTCTTGGGAAGTGCTACACAAGTGCATCCTGGGAGCCTTCAGTCCCCACACCGCCTCCTTGTAAAACACCAAAGTCCAAGATGTCTTTTAGAGGAGCATTTTCTTTTTTTCCTAGCTGATGACTTTTGGGTCAGAGGAACTAAGAAAAATGGAAGGATAAGCTTACCATGGGTTGTACTAGAAAACTCTTTAAAACTTAAAAAATAATTACCTTAGAATGAAGGGAAAAAATATTTTGGGGAGGATCCTTCTAGGGAGGAGTGTCTAGGATTCTTTGCTAGGCAAGTTTTCCAATATTAAACATTCTGGAGCAGTTTTCTCAGCAGAAGGCCTAGCAGACACAGGAAAGGTGGCATCGGTCAACTCTCAGCGCATTAAGTTCACTTATACAGAAAGGTGAATAAAAAGGGTTGAGATTCAACAATAAGAGATGTTTGAAAATAATTGCTTTATGAGGCTATGTTAAGAAAATGATTTTCATAAATTATTTGCTAATCATCTAACAGCAGATATACCTGTTTGACCTTGAAAAACTATAGATAGAAAATTCAAACACTCTATTTACAAAACTGATCAATATTTAGCTTTAGACACTGAAATGAGTAATGTAAATACCAACAGTTAATGACCATATACTCTTAACGGTTTTTTGAAACAAACATGAAAACTACTAAGAAATTCTAAGCACAGTGAAAAAAGAAATGTTTAAAATTATTTTTAGCAATAGGTCTGCCTGGGTTTCAACTAAGATCAAAACTTGTTTTCTTATCTGAGATATAATGACCAGATTCTGGTAATAAAGAAATGTTTTTCTTTAAAGCCTTAAATAAGAGTCTAAATATTTGGGCTATTTTTCCCTCTTAAAAATAAAATATAGAATTTTTTTCTTTCAACAATAAATTGTGCTTTAAATTTGGCCCAGCATCTATTTCCCTGAATTTTACACACACACACACACACACACACACACACACACACACACACACACGTACAAAGTGCATTAGGCGGAGGCAAAATCTGGACCTTCCTGGGAGACCAAGTAATCATTAATTTGAGGTCTTATGGGAGCTTGGAAATAATTTTGTTTTGATTTTTACTGGGGCAAAACTGAGACCAAGAGAGGTTGTACAGGCTTGCCTAGAATCACACATCTGGTAGTTGCAAATCTGGACCAGAACCTTGATTCTTATGAAGCAAAGTGAATTAAGATGACCTGAGTTCTAGCACAGACTTCATCAACAAGGCAGTCTCTGGTCAGTGCCTTCACTTCTCTGGATTTCACTGTTCCCAGTAAAAAACGCTGAAAGTCACTTTGAACACAGAGAGTCCCAATCACCCCCTGGAAAGGGATATTTCTGGTTGCTGTAATTACAGGAGGGTGTGACTGCCATCTGTGATCTGGGTTCTGTAATTCATATCCTGCAAAAGGAACAACTTCCTCCCACACATTGCCGTGTCCCCCAACCTTGCATCCCATGTTGAGAAATATTGGGTGACCCATTACCACTCCCAGGCTCTTTTCATGGTTACTCATTTCCCAGCTAACTCTGAGTGGTGGTGGAAACCTGACTTAAATGACTCTGCTTTTAGTTTGTCAAGTCACTTTTTGGAATTTCCATTTTGGCATATCTGCATTCTATTTTAAGAACTTTAGTTAGAAAAGGTTATGTTATATTGGATTCAAATGAAAAATACGTCATCTTTAGGTGGCCAAAATACATTTTTTTAAAATAACTAATTTCCAAATGTAGACTGCCATGAAAAACATTTAATTGTATGATATAACCTTTTAAATAAGTTCAGGTTTTTAAAAAATACATTTTTGTAATAGGCTGTGGCATGATATATAACTTATTGGTAAAATTTCAAGCTTAAATTTTAAATATTTTGATATCTGGTCATTAAATCTTGCCCATGTCTATGATTTACAAATGAAACCACAAATGCCAAAACTAAGCAGAAGCAAAAAAGTAAAATGTACTCTATGAATTATATCACAAGTAAATAAAAAATACTGTATTCCTTTAAACAAATGTACTTATAAGAGCTTCATAACTCAAAGCAAGATATTCAAGATGGTTTAAGGAGAGGTTGCAATTTTGCAACAGGAAGTCTGTACAGCTCCTCCAGGCAGTAGTTGTGAAGGAAATACCTGTGTTTCAGAAACTTGTTTCCATGTGTTCGTCACACTTTCGCATCCAGGCCTCAATATTTATAAAGTTATGCATTTTGCAAGCTCACAGTACCTTATTCCTCATAATTGTGAATGCATGCAATGACATTTCATCCTTTCATGTGAAAATTCTAAACTTCATCGTAACGTAAAAGTTAAAACTTGAAAATCGGCCTACGCTTTGAAATGAAAGGATCAAAAATGTCAGACATTGCAGAATACTGGTTCCTAATAGAGCTCTTTTTATTTGTTCACCGTTCTTCATTTTTGTTGGTTTGTTACAAAATGCAGTCTTGATTCTTTATTTAAACAGTACTTAAGCTAAACTGTTCATGCCATGCAAAAATAACATTTTATGTACTTTTCTGGGGAGGGCTTCCCATTTTTTTAGTTCACAGGCATTATTAACTGCATTTTTAAGAAACAAGTTTTTTTTTTTTTTTTTTTTTTTTTTTTTTTTTTTTTTTTTTTTTTTTTTTTTATTTATTGCTTTTCTAACTAGTCACATGCTGGTTTCACGTGTGGGGCAATAACCTGTGTCTCCTGGATTGGAATGAATTTCTGGGGCAAACAAGTGGTTTTCCATCTTGCACCCTTCTTGACTACTGTCCTTTTTGACATCACTCACAGCATGGTAAATGTCTTGCCTACAGTTGTGACCTGTGTCCTGTGGGGAGGAAGAGCCCATGCTGCCCTCTTCTCTTAAAGGGTCTCTCCCATCACTAGGCTTATCTGCAAAGCAATTTGGGCTGGAGTCCACCTGTTTCTCCTCCCTTGCCCCTGGGAGCTCTAAGAAGTCTTCGTCTTCACCAGTATCTATTTCAGTGAAGCTCCTCCTCTCTCTTGAAGAGAAAGGGAACAGTTTCTGCTTGGGAAACCTGGGGGACAGCCCTTTGGAAGGTCCCTGACAAGGTGCTGAAACCTCAGCACCCAGCAAGGGTCTGTCTCCTTGGGAGGGGGTTTCTTCTAAGAGGATGGTACTGATGTGCTGCGGGGTGGTGAGCGAAAAGTCAGCTGTTGTGACTGGCAGTGGCCTGGCTGTGCTGGGTGGGGTCTGTGGTGCACTGCCTCTATTTTCTTTAAAGTTCACTTTGAGGGATCTGGACTTTAGTGGGTTGCTGCCTTTTAGAGAGCTCTTAGGACTGTCGGTGGCATTGTCAGACTGCAAAGGACTGTGTGGCCCACACTGGGAACCACTGGCATTGAGGTTCACAGTTATGTCAACTGGGGTATACTCCAGTGTGCCATCCCTGGCAGCAGGCCCTTTCTCTCTGGATAGAGTTAGAAATGGGGGGCCCCTAGCTCTTTGGTGCTCTTCTGTCCCTGGGAAGTCGGTTGGGAACTTCATCTGCAAGTGTGAGGCGGAGGGCGGTGGCAGGGGTGATTTCTCCGTCTCCGTGAAGTCGGTGGCACAGCTGGTAAAGCTGTCAATGCTGGAGGTGCTCTTCATGTCCACGATGACCTCAGTCTGTGCCACGGCCAGCTGCTCCTGCGGACACACCACTTCTTCCATTTCAATCTCTTCTTCATAAGCAGATGGCCTCTCAGGCTTTTCTTGGCAGTCTGGGTTTGGGTGAGAATGAGGCTGTGTCTTGGTGATTTCATTGTACAGCATCTCTAGTTTCTGGGCACTCAGATGCTGTGGGCTGGAGGAAGACATGTTATTCAGCTGCTCGTGGGAGTCTTTTTGGCTAACCTCCTGGTACTTATTCTCGAAAGACTTGTTGGAGCTTGTTTCCGACAGAGCCTTTCTGGCCCACTTCCACCGGCTTGGAGACAGGTGATTATCGTCGGCGGAGTCCTTCGTATTGGTGGACTCTCCAGCCTTCTCGACAGCCACATCTATCAGTTCCATACTTCGAGCAAAGGCATCTTTTAAGTTCATAGAAACAATGCTTCCGTTCCTTTTGGCCCGCTCGAGAGCCTCTCTCCTTTTAATTGCTTTCTCTTGGCGTTTCTGCTCCTTGTAAAACTCAGAAAAATTGTTCACAATAATCGGGATAGGAAGGGCAATAACCAGAACCCCAGCAATACAGCACAGGCCTCCCACAATTTTCCCTAGTAACGTTTTAGGGTAAATGTCACCATAACCAACAGTGGTCATGGTGATGGTGGCCCACCAAAATGATGCAGGGATACTGGTGAACTTGGTAGCATCTTCATCCTTCTCAGCAAAAAATACAAGGCTGGAAAATATCATTATCCCCATGGCCAGAAACAATATCAACAAGCCCAGTTCATTGTAACTCCGCCTAAGGGTGAAACCCAGAGACTGCAGGCCTGTTGAATGCCGGGCAAGTTTCAGGATCCTGAGGATGCGCATGATTCGGAAGATCTGGACCACACGCCTCACATTTTGGAACTGCAGCACACTCTTGTTGGACTCCGTGAGAAAAATGGTGACATAGTATGGCAAGATGGCCAGCAAATCAATGACATTCAGTGGACCTTTAAAGAACTTCCATTTGTTTGGTGAGGATAAGAATCGCAACAAGTACTCCATGGTAAACCATGCAATACACACAGCCTCCACGTGTGCTAATTGGCGATTGTCATTAGGTTGTCCAAATTCATCTGTTTCCTGAAGCTCTGGCAGCGTGTTGAGAGACAAAGCAATGGTGGAAAGCACGATGAACAGGATAGACACAATGGCCAGGATCTGGAAAAGAGAAAAGTCCAAGTCAGCAAATCCTCTTAGTTGCTTACGCAGCTAGGAGACAGATGGGTCGGGGATTCTTTAACTTAATATGGAATGCTCCAAGTTCTTCCAAGATTATAAGAAGGCAATTTTACCACTTAAAATTCCCTAACTAATACAAATACTTCACGTAGAAGCCTAATGTAAATTTAAATTCCATTCCCCCCTCCACACTCATTGTTCTTAGGAACGTGTATGTGGGCATCCACCATTTGGATGAGGGCCCACATATGGCTGGAATAGTTTTTGGGGGAGTAATGATCTCTCCTCTCTTAGTTATCTGTAATTTCTCTCTTAACCACATGGTTTGTGTTTCCTTAAGGGAATTGTTTTACATGCCACATAAACTAGAATCGACGATCTCTAGGAATTTCAGTCTACAATTAAAAACATAAACTCAGACCGACACTTGGAGAGAGAACATGGCACTCAGTACAACACTGCTTCTTCTAAGAACAGATATAATTCACATGGCAAGCACTGACATCAGAACCAAGTCAGTATAGCCTTTGTCCTCAGATGTGTGGACTTCTGGCCATTATCATGTGGAAAAGGAAGATTATATGCTAACTTCATTCAGTGCAGGAAGGTTTTATAAAGAAGAGCTTGAAGAACATCCCCAATGATTTCAGTGAAGGGCTGACATTCCAGGTGGCATGATGTCAGACAGGGAAAGAAAGAGGAAGAGCTCAGAATGAAGTAAGGAGAGGACTAGTGACTGGGTTTTAGAGTCAGACAGTCTGAGCTCTGATCCTGGCTTTACCACTTATTGGGTGACCTTAGGCAAGTTATTTAACCTCTCCATCTCAAAGTACAGATCTGTTGAATAAAGGCAACAATCATAGCTACTTCATAGCGCTTATAAAAATTACATGGTACACAGACATCACTAAATAAATGAAATGACCCAGGACTGCAGTCTGGAAGGATAAAGGCCAAGGACAGGTATGTGGAATATCTGTAAAGCCATACAAGATATAGACAGCCCAAGTGGGGATTTTCTCACCAAAACCTTGTGTTCTAGATATATGGGGCAAGCAGAAGGATGAAGAGTTGAGGGTAATGCAAAGGAAATGCTTCTTTGCTTAAAGTGTGCATTTAGTATACTCAATTCTTGGTGAACTAGGAAACCTCTCTTACCTAGTTTAGGTCTGGCTTGGTTTCATCTGACCTTTGCCAGTGACCTTGGGAGGTGTCACTGGTTTCAGTTATTATATTTAGCTCTGAAAAAAATATTCTGATAGTGACTGTTTCATTTACAGATTAAGCATCTAGTAAATATTTCAAAGGGCAGTGATTAGACACTTTGACACCATGCAGCTCAGTACACATTAGATTGTTTAAAAATTAGTTTACATCAGGACTTCTGACTTCTTCCCTGCATAAAACCTTCTTTTTATCTCTCTATATTTCTCTACTTCTGAGTTATTCTCCTTTCACTTCATTTCCTCCTTTCTCCTCTTATGCCTCCTTTATGTCTTTTTTTGGGGGGTGGAGGTCTTCCTCTGTCACCCTCGCTGGAGTGTGATGGTGCAATCTCGGCTCACTGGCTCACTAACCTCTGCCTCTCAGGCTCAAGCAATTCTCCCTCAGGCCTTGATCTCAGCCACCTAAGTAGCTGGGACTAAAGGTAGGCACCACCATGCCTGACAAACTTTTTTGTATTTTCATTAGAGATGGGGTTTTGCCCTGCTGCCCAGGCTGGTCTTATACTCCTGAGCTCAAGTGATCCACCTGCCTTGGCCTCTCAAAGTACGGGGAGCCACTGCTCCTGGCCCTTTGACATCTTTCATTGTTTTCTTTATCCTCTTCTTCTAGCTTCCATCTTTCCGCCTTAAATTGCTATAAAGTGAAACCATAGTATAATGCATTTCAGAATGTGTTGTAGAGGGTAAATAAAAATTTATGGAAGTGCAGTTTTTTTTGGGGGCGGGGGAGGGTTTTGCAGCTGTTTATTCTCAGCTTTAATGCCTCAGCCACAGTATACACTTAGACCAGTTTTGGCTCTTGTGATTTGATAAATCTGTCATATCACAAGCATACATCAAATAAATTAACATATTAAATAAAATATGGATGTCTTTTTCACTTAGCATCTAATACTCAAAATAGAAGGCAATATTCTTTACCAGACAAATTATGAACTTCTTTCTTCTTGTGACCTTTTGTGCTGAAAAGAGTTAATGTAGCAGGCCTGAGCTTGTCTAGCCTTAGAAAGTCCTGCTTGCTAGGTTGACCCTAAGCTGACATCTGGGAACTTAGCTAATAAAGAGTTTTCTACATGGATATAAAATTTTCTTTTTTTTTTTGTAGTCTTTTATGGTTGGCTTCTTTTACTTAGTGTAATGTTTTCAAGGTTCATTCATGCTGTAGCATGTATCAGTATTTCATTATTATTTCTGAATAATATTCCATTGTGTGAATACTACATTTTATTTAGCCATTCATTCGATGATGGACATTTGACTTATTTCCACTTTTTGGCCGTTAGGAATAATGCTGCTATGATCAGTCACATAGTGTTCTCTTACAGGATGCTAGAACTAGAATGAAGCTTAGTGGTCATCGGCTCCAATCCCCATGCAACTCATGAGTGTCTTCTACTACATCCCTAAATGCTTATGTTTAGCCTCACTGCTCAATGAACACTGAAATAAATTTTAAGAGGAGAACAGAGCTTGGACACAGGTTTGCACTGTTGCAAAGTGCAATAGAAAATATACTATTGCCCAAAGAATTCTGTTCCAGGATTAGGCTTTTACGGTAATCAAAATATTTTTTTCCTTAGGTTCTGTCTGCCTCCAACTTCCTAGCTTAGGTTCTAGCTTAGTCTTTCAGGGGCCAGAGAAGTTTACTTCCTTTCCCACACATCACTGAAATATTTTATTCTATTAATTTCCCCTTGACTTTTTTTTTAATGTTTTCTTTCTCCTATTTGAGAGGCATAAAAATGTGAATTTTATTTAGAAATATTTTCATCAAAATATCTAATATGAACATGACTTGGTGCTAAGCAGACACTTCTATATCTGAACATAACTTGTATATACAAAATAACTCATTTCCTGATGAGTTTAAGTAATTGAGGTATTATTGCACACGTCATTCAACATCTTGAAATTTTAGTATCTCTATACGCATGAGCTTTCAAAAATAAAGTCATGGCTCTATTGGGCCACAAAGAGTACATTTAAAATTTAAAGTGTAAGCAAAATTACTAATTTATTCTGCTAATAACAATGTTGTTTTTTATTCATGTCTATAGTCACACCATCAGTATGGCATGTGTTTGAATTATTCCAATAGGGTAGATGGAGTTACTGTGATTTAGTAAGGTTTTCTCAACTGCATTTATGACCAATATGATGCCCTTGGGAGCGGCCCAAATGTGATTTAGATGGTCTGTGTCTGCTGGAAGCATCGAGTTTCAGCCCATACGGGATTTGAACCACTGACCTTGGCCTTATTAGCACCATGTTCTAGCCAACTGTGCTAATTGGTCACACATGGCAGAAATTTTGGAGACAGGGAAAAGATGTCAGAACATAGGATCCTTGGCTTTAACATGTTCTATCTGATTTAAAAAATCCTCAGATTTGGGGTCAAATCTAGCTTGGTCTGAGTATTAGCTCCCTTCCCTGATGACTGAGTTACCTTGATTTTCTCTTTGTTTTTTCTTTTTCTTTTTGCACATTAGTCTTCATTTCCTATTTGTAGCATTTTGAGACTGCAAGGCATTTTTATGGCATACATATATTACTATAGTTACATAAAAGTCACATTTCATTCTAAAGCAAAGATGGATGATAGATAGCCCGTCAATCTCTATTCCCCCCAGTGAAAGCAGAATGTGGAGTATGGGCTTACCAATATAATTTGAGATAGCAATTGAAGTGAGATAAAGAGTAGTTTAGTGTGTATCAGAACACTAAATGGGAATTAAGCAGCAGAGATGTATTCCTAAAATTCACGGTGTAACCTTGAACATGTTAATTTTTTCCTATTCTTATTCCTTTATGGTAAAACAAGAATGATATTCACATCTTAACTACCTCATGAGGATGTGCCACTGCTGTAGATGAGACCAGACACAGGGGAAACAGCAGAGATGATGAAGGTTTCTGCCAATTTCCATTGTCAAACCTCTAACAATCAATGTCAACATTGAAGCACATGAGTACATTAGGCAAATATTATCAGATTTGAAGGGAGACAGATGGCAATACAATAATGAAGAAATTCCACATCTCACTTTCAACAACATATAAGTCATCCAGACAGAAAATAAGGACCCAGCAGACTTAACACCATAGACCAAATACACCTAACAAATATATAGCTAACATTTCAATGAACTGAAACATTATAAGTCTTAACCAATTTAAGAAGACTGAAAACATGAATTTGATCCTGCCATTTTGATACTAGCTGGCTGTTTTGCCCGTTGGTTGATGCAGTTTCTTCATTGTGTTGATGCTCTTTACCATTTGGTATGTTTTTGGAGTGGCTGGTA
>NW_016107324.1:871339-915023 GCF_001604975.1 Cebus imitator
TTCTCTGCATCCATTGAGATAATCATGTGGTTTTTGTCTTTGGTTCTGTTTATGTGGTGAATTACGTTTATAGACTTGCGTATGTTGAACAGCCTTGCATCCTCAAGATTAAGCCTACTTGATCATGGTGGATAAGCTTTTTGATGTGCTGTTGCAGTCGGCTTGTCAGTATTTTATTGAAGATTTTTGCATCAATGTTCATCATGGATATTGGCCTGAAGTTTTCTTTTCTTGTTGAGTCTCTGCCAGGTTTTGGTATCAAGATGATGTTGGTCTCATAAAATGATTTGGGAAGGATTCCTTCTTTTTGGATTATTTGGAATGGTTTCAGAAGGAATGGTACCAGCTCCTCCTTGTATGTCTTGTAGAATTCAGCTGTGAACCCTTCTGGACCTGGGCTTTCTTTTGGTTGGTAGGCTCTTAATTGCTGCCTCAACTTCAGACCTTGTTATTGGTCTATTCAGGCTTTCGACTTCTTCCTGGTTTAGGCTTGGGAGGATGCAAGTGTCCATGAATTTATCCATTTCTTCCAGGTTTACTTGTTATGTGCATAGAGTTGTTTGTAATAATCTCTGATGATGGTTTGTATTTCTGTGGAATCTGTGGTAATATCCTCTTTATCATTTTTTATTGCATCATTTTGGTTATTCTGTCCTTTCTTTTTTATTTATATGGCTAGTGGTCTATTTTGTTGATCTTTTTAACAACCAGCTTCTGGATTTTTTGATTTTTTTGAAGGGTTTTTTGTGTCTCTATATCCTTCAGTTCTGTTCTGATCTTAGTTATTTCTTGTCTTCTGCTAGGTTTTGAGTTTTTTATCTTTCTCCTCTAGCTCTTTCAATTTTGACAATCGGGTGTCAATTTTAGATCTCTCCTTGCTTCTCATGTGAGCATTTATTGCTATATATTTTCCTCTAGACTCTGCTTTAAATGTGTCCCAGAGATTCTGGTATGTTGTTTCTTCATTCTCATTGGTTTCGAAGAACATCTTTATTTCTGCCATCATTTCATTGTTTATCCAGTCAACATTCAAGAGCCAGTTGTTCAGTTTCCATGAAGCTGTGCGGTTCTGAGTTCTAATTTGATTGCACTGTGGTCTGAGAGACTGTGTTATGATTTCCGTTCTTTTGCATTTGCTGAGGAGTGATTTACTTCCAATTATGTGGTCAATTTTAGAGTAGGTGTGATGTGGTGCTGAGAAGAATGTATACTCTGGATTTCTGGTGGAGAGTTCTGTAAATGTCTATTAGGTTTGCTTGGTCCAGGTCTGAGTTCAAGTCCTGGATATCCTTGTTAATTTTCTGTCTTGTTGATCTGCCTAATATTGACAATGGGGTGTTAAACTCTCCTACTATTGTGTGGGAGTCTACATCTCTTCGTAAGTCATTAAGAACTTGCCTTATGTATCTGGGTGCCCCTGTATTGGGTGTGTATATATTTAGGATCGTTAACTCTTGTTGTATTGATCCTTTTACCATTATGTAATGTCCTTCTTTGTCTCTTATGATCTTTGTTGCTTTAAAGCCTATATTATCAGAGACGAGAATTGCAACTCCTGCTTTTTTTTGCAGTCCATTTGCTTAGTAAATCTTCCACCATCCCTTTATTTTGACCCTTGTGTGTCCTTGCATGTGAGATGGGTTTCCTGGATACAGCACACTGATGGGTTTTGGCTTTTTATCCAATTTGCCAGTCTGTTTCTATTGATTGGGGCATTTAGACCATTTACATTTAGGGTTAATATTGTTATGTGTGAATTTGATCCTGCTATTTTGATGCTGGCTGGCTGTTTTGCTCATTAGTTGATGCAGATTCTTCATTGTGTTGATGCTCTTTACCATTTGGTATGTTTTTGGGGTGGCTGGTACTGGTTGTTCTTTTCTATGTTTAGTGCCTCTTTCAGGAGCTCTTGTAAAGCAGGCCTGGTGGTGATGAAATCTCTGAGTACTTGCTTGTTCGCAAAGGATTTTATTTTTCCTTCACTTATGAAGCTTAGTTTGGCTGGATATGAAATTCTGGGTTGAAAGTTCTTTTCTTTAAGGATGTTGAATATTGGCCCCCACTCTCTTCTGGCTTGTAGGGTCTCTGCTGAGAGATCTGCTGTGAGTCTGATGGGCTTCCCTTTGTGGGTAACCTGACCTTTCTTTCTGGCTGCCCTTAGCATTTTCTCCTTCATTTTAACCCTGGTGAATCTGACGATTACGTGCCTTGGTGTTGCTCTTTTTGATGAATATCTTCATGGAGTTCTCTGTATTTCCTGGACTTCAATATTGGCCTGCGTTGCTAGGTTGGGGAAGTTTTCCTGGATAATATCCTGAAGAGTATTTTCCAGCTTGGATTCATTCTCTTCATCGCATTCAGGTACACCTACCACACGTAGATTAGGTCTTTTCACATATTCCCACATTTCTTGGAGACTTTGTTCATTCCTTTTTACCCTTTTTTCTCTAATCATGACTTCTCGTTTTATTTCATTGAGTTGATCTTCGACCTCTCATATCCTTCTGCTTGGTCAATTCGGCTGTTGATACTTGTGCATGCTTCATGAAGGTCTTGTGTTGTGTTTTTCAACTCCATCAATTCACTTATATTCCTTTCTAAGTTGTCCATTCTCATTAGCATTTCATGAAATCTTTTTCAACGTTCTTAGTTTCTTTGGATTGGGTTAGAACATGTTCTTTTAGCTCACAGAAGTTTCTTATTGCACATCTTCTGAAGCCTGATTCTGTCATTTCATCACACTTGTTCTCTATCCAGCTTTGTTCCCTTGCTGGTGAGGAGTTGTGATCCCTTGGAGGATGAAAGGCATTCTGGTTTCGGTTGTTTTAATCCTTTTTGCGCTGGTTTCTTCTCATCTTTCTGGATTTATCCACGTGTCGTCCTTGTAGTTGCTGACTTTCAGATTGGGTCTCTGAGTGGATGTTCTGTTTATTGGTGATGAAGTTATTTCTGTTTCTTAGTTTTCCTCCTAAGAGTCTGGCCCCTGTGCTGTAGGACTTCTGAGGTCCACCCCAGGCCCTGCTTGCCTGGGGATCACCAGCAGCAACTGCAGAACAGCAAGGTTTGCTAACAGTTTCTTCTTCTGCTATCTTTGTCCCAGAAGGATACCCGCAAAATTTCAGTCTGATCTTTCCTTTATGAGGTGACTCTTTGGATATACAGGGGTCAGGGAGCTGCTTGAGGAGATAGCCTGTCCTTTATAGGAGCTCAAGTGCTGAGCTGTGAGCTCCATTGTTCATTCAGAGCTCCTGTGCAGGTACAGTTAGATCTGCTACAGCAGAACTCATAAACCGCTTTTTGTTCCCAGGTACTCTGTCCCAGGGAGTTAGGGCTTTATTTATGAGTTTCCGTTGTGCTGCTGCCATTTTTTTTCAGGGCTGCCCTGCCCAGCAAGGAGGCAGCCTAGTCACTGTCTGCCTGTAGAGGCTGTGCTGAGCTGTTGTGGTCTCCGCCCAGCTGCCTTGTGAACTTCTCTGCAGTCCTGTTTATATTGGTGTAGTTAGAACTGCCTCAGCAATGGTGGCCCACCTCTGTATTGGCAGACTCTCTCTGTAATGGCAGGTTGCCTTGGCAATGGCAGGCAGCCTCAGCAATGGCGGATTGCCTTGGCAATGGCAGGCTGCCTCAGCAATGGCAGATTACCTCCGTAGTGGTGGAGTGTCTCGGTAATGGCGGATGCCCCTCCCCCCCAGAGCTAGACCATCCCAGGTTCAGCTGCGCTTGCTGTGAAACTCTCAATCCAGAGAGTTTCTGATTGCTGTTCTTTTGTGCGGGTGGGACCAGCTGAGCCCAATCAACTGGCTCCCTGCCTCAGAGCCCCCCTTTATTTTTTTTTAAGTTGAACAGTTGACCCTCTCCCAGGTGTTCCAGTTGCCTGTTGAAAAGGCACCGGGATCTGTGTGGTTTCCTATGCGGCGACTCACTGCACCAGCTTAAACAGCGGCGCTGAAATTCGTGGCGCTTTTTTTGCCCAGGAATCTCCTGGCCTGGCTCCCTGTTCAGTCCCCTTTTTAATCAGATGAATGGGCGACTTCCCAGGGCTCCAATCACCAGCTAAAAGATCACCCGGACCAGTGTATTTTGTACGGAGACCCGCTGCACTAGGGCACGGGCAATGCAGCTACGCAGGGCAAAGCAGCCACGCTGACCAAAACAGCTGGCCAGCCAAAACAGCTGCACTGGCTACCCAACCCGTGGGCCTCCTCTGCCTGGGAATCTCTTGGTCTGTCGGCAATAAAAATGCGGCGTCCACTCACCCTCTGCGCTTTCACTGGGAGCTGCAATCCTGAGCTGCTCCTAAACAGCCATCTTGGATCTATCACCTCCAGTCTGTCCTTTATAGGAGCTCAAGTGCAGAGCTGTGATCTCTGTCATTCATTTAGAGATGCTGAGCAGGTACGTTTCAATCTGCTGCAGTAGAACTCATAAACCCCCGTTTATTTTTTTTTCCCCTGGTGCTCTGTCCCAGGTAGTTAGGGCTTTATTTATGAGTTTCCATTGTGTTGCTGCCTTTTTATCAGGGGTGCCCTGCCCAGCAAAGAGGCAGCCTAATCACTGTCTGCCTGCAGAGGCTTTGCTGAGCTTCTGTGGGTTCTGCCCAGCTGCTGTGTGAACTTCCCTGCAGTGCTGTTTATACGGGTGTAGTTAGAACTGCCTTGGCAAAGTCAGCCCACCTCTGTAATGGCAGACTCTCTCTGTAGTGGTGGGTTGCCTCGGCAATGGCAGGCTGCCTTAGCAATGGCGGACTACCTCCATAGTGGTGGAGTGCCTCGGTAATGGCAGATGCCCCTCCCCCTCAGAGCTGGACCTTCCCAGGTTCAGCTGTGCTTGCTGTGAAACTCTCAACTGAGAGCATTCCCAATTGCTGTTTTTTTTTTGTGGGGGTAGGGATTAGCCGAGCCTGATCACCTGGCTCCCTGACTCAGAGCATTTTTTTTTTTTTTTTTTTGAACGGTCGACTCTCTCCCAGGTGTTCCAGTCGCCTGTTAAAAAGCCACTGGGATCTGTGTAATTTCCTGTGTGGTGACCCACTGCGCCAGCTGAAACAGTGGTGTTGAGATTTGTGGCGTTTTTTTGTCTGGGAATCTCCTGGCCTGGCTCCCTGTTTCAGTCCCCTTTTTAATCAGATGAATGAGCAACTCTGCCTTCCAGGAGCTCCAATCACCAGCTAAAATGGTGGCCGGGCCCGTGTATTTTGTACAGAGAACTGCCACCCCAGGGCGCCGGCAAAGCAGATGCGCCAGCCAAAACAGCCAGGCTGGCGATCCGTGGGGCTCCTCCACCTGGGAATCTCCTGGTCTGTGGGCAATAAAAATCCGTCTGGAAATGCAGTGCCCACTCACCCTCTGCGCTTTCATTGGGAGCTGCAATCCTGAGCTGCTCCTAATCGGTCATCTTGGTTCTCTATTGCAAGTACAGTTTTTAATATTAGAGTTTTATACTTTTTTCTTAGAACTAGGTTAAATACTTTTTACTTGAGAGTACTTCAGAATTTCCTTTAAAAATGTGGATCAGTGAATCACAATAGAAAAACAAAAGTTCTTCTTAACTTCTCTAAGACGCTGTGAAGGCTAAAGTTAGAAACTCTCTTCAGGTTTAGATAAATCCCTGGCTAATAGATTCAGATAGTTGTAAAGGCAAGTTGGGAATGCCCACCTTGAATCTCTACACACAGAGGCCAATGGCAGGGTAACATGCACAATATTCTGTTACTAAAATATTCCCGAAAAATCACTGGTCATATCCCATCCATTGCTATGCTCTTACCATAAGGAACCAAGATGTTTTCTGGGAGGTTATGCTGTTGCTAATACATCTTTGGGCATTTTAAGTATTGGGCTTACTGCCATTCTTCTTGTACTGCCAATCCATACTCTAGATTTTCCATATCTAATCTGTTCATTTGGAATGCATTTTACTGATGTTTATCACTTCAAAAAGAGAGGAGAGAAGTAGATATGCAAATAAGTCCATTCTATTGTCTTCCAATCTTCTGGCAAATAATAAAGTGGAAAGTCCAAGTTGGGCCTTCAGTCCCTGATTCCACAATCAGAGCTAGAATGTAGGTCACTTTACCTCTGCAGCTAATTTTGGGAAATGATGATAAAACATGGTAGAGTCGTGTCTATTGTCTAGCTGACCACAGCTTAACAAATATGGCCACTTTAACACTTGGAAATTTAGCATATGCACAACAGGACTTAGGGCACATTCTTGAAGAAAAATAATTACTAAAGGAAAAACTAATCATTCAAGCCCTTAGCCATTCCACATTAATTTTAAAGAGAACCATGGGTACTGAAGTGCATTATTATCTGTCTCATGTTGAAATTCAATTGTCAAAACCCATTTGCTTTCAATTTAGAGAAAGGACTTATTCTAAACATCTTGTGAAGCTTGGAGTTCTCCCAGAAAGGGAGCACTTTAGACAAATTATTCAATAAATACTGAGGTGATATGTGGTGCAATAAGCAAAATGCATTTTTTTTGCCTTATTCTAGAATTTTAAAAAAATCACAACATAATAAATGTGAAATTTTGCATTAAGCTTGAGGATGCACTTCAAAACATTACTATTTAATGTAGCAAGCTCTTATGGCACTTATGTGGCAGGGCAGGTCTCATTAATGCAGGCCTCCATAACAGCTATTTCAGCGCTGACAGAGTGGTTAAATTAAATATTAAAATCTGAAAGAGCCAATGCCCTTATACAAAGGTTGGAATGTAACAAAAGTCTAAGAGATTTGCCCAGGCCTTTCTTGGGCCCTGAAACATGACAAAGTAATGAAGGAATTCTTAACGGGATGCATTTAGGATTAAGCAAGTTTTATTGGGGGCTAAGGAAACTCCCTAGGCCTCCACAAATAAGTTTTTCAGGGGGCTGAAGGAGCTCTCCAAACTTCCCTGATTTAGCAGGAGACAAGATAAGAGTAATTACCCCAGCATCTGGACCCATTTAGATTAAGTAAATTTACTGAGGCTCCAGAGGAAGCTCTTCAGGACTCAGATCTTAGTTATAGATTAGAAGAAGTTAATCACTTATGTCTTTAGATGAATGCACACTTACATGTAGACATATAGTTTAGAAGGTATATAAGCTCTGGAAAACTTTATAATTTTGATTTGGTCTGAGAATAATTTCCAGCCTTCTCCCTGTACCCAATTACAGACATAAACTCCCTCCTTTCTCAGTTCATCTGCATTTTATTATTGGGCCATGAGAATAAGCAGCCTGACCCTTGGTTTGGTCTGGGATCACTTGGGTATTGCTTCACTTACCATAACCATGCAAAAGTTAGAACCTCACTGCCTTAGGTGTTATTCGTTCCTTTGTTTGTTTGTTTTGAGACAGCGTCTGCCTCTGTCACCCAGGCTGGAGTGCAGTGGCACAATCTTGGCTCACTGCAACCTACACCTCTCAGGTGTAAGTGATTCTCATGCCTCAGCCTCCCAAGTAGCTGGGACTACAGGTGTAAGCCACCATGCTCAGCTAACTTTTGTATTTTTAGTAGAGACAGGGTTACATTATGTTGGTCAGGCTGGTCTCCGATGCCCGGCCTCATATTGATCCACCCACTTTGGCTTCTCAAAGTGGTGGGATTACAGTCATGAGTCACCATGCCCGACCTGCCTGAGGTTTTTAATCCCTTTCACCTCCAACAACTGACCTCTAGAGCTGGCAGGAGTGAACTATTTCAGTTCTAACAAACAGAATTTTATGTTCATATGGCCAGGGAAGTGGAGATTCCAAGCAATTAACTGCATGATGTTGGTTGATTTCCTTTTGGAAATTTGAGTTAGGTCATCTGCAAGGTTCATTTAACCTCTAACACAGAGGTGATCCTGTGTCTGAACTAAAACATTTTACTAATTCCAGTCATGTCTGTCAACCAAATCCAGGACAAGTCAAAATTGATGCTGTCATTTTAGTTTAATGTCCAAAGTAAAATTTTGTTATATAATGTGTAAAACCTTCAAAAGAGAAGACTGAAAAATATTGTGCTGTGTATGTTCTAAGCATTTAGTTACTGAAAATAGACATTCTTTCTGGATACAACATTTTTTCCCTCTTGAATCATTTGGGTCATTACGTTATTTTTTCACTTAGACATGGACATTCTCAGGATCACAAGGAGTTCAGAAGAGAGCTCCGAGTACTCGCATTAGTAGGTACCAATGTTGGCTGGATTGATTTCTGTTTATGGGAGAAAGTAAAGCAGCCGGAGACCTGCCCCAGTTGAACCAGCTTGTTGATTTTAGTCCTTAGAAGATAATGGATATTTTGTGGTGGAAAGACGCACAGGACCAGCAATTCAAACACATGGCTATACCTCTGCTGGCTGCATGCACAAGCCAGGTCCCTCTCTGAGCTTTAGCTCTCTCATCTGCAAAAAGAGGTGCCTCATACTTGCCTTGGCTGCCTCAAAGGGTTGTTAAGGATCAAAGTAGATCATGCACATGAAAGCATCCTGCCAAGTGCATAATGTGATAAGTGTAAGAAATGCTGGAGATGTGTTTAGAAAAAGCCTTTAGCCAACATTGGGAAAGAATAAAAAAACAACTAAACTGTATATCTTCCAGTTATATACAATTCCAGGACTATTTAGTGCTTATTTTTAACACTTTTGAACACATTCATCTAAGCAATTGTTTCCATGACAAACCTAGACAATTGAAGCTTTTTCTTCCTTAGGACTGAAATACCTAGACTGCCAATGTTTATTAAAGAGTTAAACTGGATGGATCCAAGATGGCCAATTAGGAGCAGCTTAGGATTGCAGCTCCCAGTGAAAGCGCAGAGGATGAGTTGACGCCACATTTCCAGACAGATTTTTATTGCCCACAGACCAGGAGATTACCAGGTGAAGGAGCCCCATCGGGTTGCCAGCATGGCTGTTTGGCTAGCACAGCTGTTTTGGCCGGTGCCCCAGTGCGGCGGTTCTCCGTACAAAATACACGGGTCCAGAAACTGTTTTAGCTGGCAATTGGAGCTCCTGGGAGACAGAGTCACCCATTCAACTGATAAAAAAGGGGACTGAAACAGAGAGCTAGGCCAGGAGATTCCAGGCAAAAAAAGCGCCATGAATCTCAGTGCGGCTGTTTCAGATCACACAGATCGCGGCACATTTTCAACAGGCGACTGAAACACATGGGAGACAGTTCAACTAAAAAAAAAAAAAAAATGGGCTCTGAGGCAGGGAGCCAGGTGATCAAGGCTTGGCTGGTCCCATCCCCACAAAAAATTAGCAACCTGAAATGCTCTGGATTGAGAGTTTCACAGCAAGCACAGCTCTGTGAGTTAGAGGCATCTGCGATTACCAAGGCAGTCCGCCACTACGGAGGTAGTCCGCCATTGCTGTGGCAGCCCGCCATTGCCAAGGCAGCCCGCCATTACAGAGAGAGTCTGCCATGATAGAGCTGGGTCACAATTGCTGAGGCAGTTCTAACTACACCCATATAAACAGGGTGGCAGGGAAGTTCACACAGCAGCGGGGCAGAGCCCACAGAAACTCAGCAAAGCCTCTGCAGGCAGACAGTGACTAGGCTGCCTCCTTGCTGGGCAGGGCAGCCCTGAAAAAAGGCAACAGCACAACAGAAATTATAAATAAAGCCCTAACTCCCTGGGACAGAGCACCTGGGGGGGGGGGAAAGGGACTTTATGAGTTCTATTGCAGCAGACTTAACCGTACCTGCTCAGCAGCTCTGAATGAACAAGAGAGCTCACAGCTCAGAACCTGACCTCCTATAAAGGACAGACTGTCTCCTCAAGCAGCTCCCTGACTCCTGCATATCCAAAGAGTCGCCTCATAAAGGAGAGCTCAGACTGACATCTCGCGGGTATCCTTCTGGGACAAAGATAGCAGAAGAAACCGGCAGCAACCCTTACTGTTCTGCAGCTGCTGCAGGTGATCCCCAGGCAAGCAGGGTAACCTGGAGCAGACATCAACAGTGCTACAGCAGAGGGGGCTGACTATTAGAAAGAAAACTAAGAAACAGAAAGAAATAGCTTCATCATTAACAAACTGGACGTCCACTCAGAGACCCAATCTGAAGTCAAAAACTACAAAGACGACAGGTGGATAAATCCACAAAGATGGGAAGAAACCAACACAAAAAGGATGAAAATACCCAAAACTAGAATGCCTTTCCTCCTTTAAGGGATCACAACTCCTCACCAGCAAGGTAACAAGGCTGGATGGAGAATGAGTGTGATGAATTGACAGAAACAGGCTTCAGAAGGTGGGTAATAAGAAACTTATTATGAGCTAAAAGAACATGTTCTAACCCAATGCAAAGAAACTAAGAACCTTTAAAAAAGATTTGAGGAAATGCTAATGAAAATAAACAACTTAGAGAGGAATATAAGTGAATTAATGAAGCTGAAAAACACAACACGAGAACTTCGTGATGCATGCACAAGTATCAACAGCCGAATTGACCAAGCAGAAGAAAGGATATCAGAGGTTGAAAATCCACTCAATGAAATAAAATGAGAAGGCAAGATTAGAGAAAAAAGTGTAAAAAGGAATGAACAAAGTCTCCAAGAAATATGGGACTATGTGAAAAGACCTAATCTACATTTGATAGGCGTACCTGAATGTGACAGAGAGAATGTATACAAGCTGGGAAATACTCTTCAGGATATTATCCAGGAAAACTTCTCCAACTTAGCAAGGCAGGCCAATATTCAAGTCCAGGAAATACAGAGAACATGACAAAGATATTCCACAAGAAGAGCAACCCCAAGGCACATAATCATCAGATTCACCAGAGTTGAAATGAAGGAGAAAATGCTAAGGGCAGCCAGAAAGAAAGGTCGGGTTACCCACAAAGGGAAGCCCATCAGACTCACAGCAGATCTCTCAGCAAAAACCCAGAAGCCAGAAGAAAGTGGGGTCCAATATTCAACGTCCTTAAAGAAAAGAGCTTTTAACCCAGAATTTCATATCCAGCCAAACTAAGCTTCATAAGTGAAGGAAAAATAAAATCCTTTATGAACAAGCACTTACTCAGAGATTTCATCACCACCAGGCCTGCTTTACAAGAGCTCCTGAAAGAGGCACTAAACATAGAAAGGAACAACCAGTACCGGCCACTCCAAAAACATACCAAATGGTAAAGAGCATCGACACAATGAAGAAACTGCATCAACTAATGGGCAAAACAGCCAGCTAGCATCAATATGGCAGGATCAAATTCACACATAACAATATTAACCCTAAATGTAAATGGGCTAAATGCCCCCATCAAAAGAAACAGACTGGAAAATTGAATAAAAAGCCAAAACCCATCCGTGTGCTGTGTCCAGGAAACCCATCTCACATGCAAGGATACACAAAGGCTCAAAATAAAGGGATGGAGGAAGATTTACCAAGCAAATGGACAGCAAAAAAAAGCAGGAGTTGCAATTCTCGTGTCTGATAAAATAGACATTAAATCAACAAAGATCAAAAGAGACAAAGAAGGACACTACATAATGGTAAAAGGATCAATGCAACAAGAAGAGCTGAGGATCCTAAATAGACAGACACCCACTACAGGAGCACCCAGATAAAGAAGGCAAGTTCTTAATGACTTACAAAGAGACTTAGACTCCCACACCATTATAGTGGGAGACTTTAACACCCCATTGTCAATATTAGACAGATCAACGAGACAGAAAATTAACAAGGATATCCAGGACTTGAACTCAGACGTGGACCAAGCAAACCTAATAGACATTTACAGAACTCTCCACCCGAAATCCAGAGTATACATTCTTCTCAGCACCACATCACACCTACTCCAAAATTGACCACATAATTGGAAGTAAATCACTCCTCAGCAAATGGAAAAGAACGGAAATCATAACAAACAGTCTCTCAGACCACAGTGGAATCAAGGTAGAACTCAGAATTGAGAAACTAACTGAGAATCGCAAAGCTTCATGGAAGCTGAACAACGGGCTCTTGAATGTTGACTGGATTAACAATGAAATGAAGGCAGAAATAAAGATGTTCTTCAAAACCAATGAGAACGAAGACACAACATACCAGAATCTCTGGGACACATTTAAAGCAGTGTCTAGAGGAAAATATATAGCAATAAATGCCCACATGAGAAGCAAAGAAAGATCTAAATCGGCACCCTATTGTCAAAATTGAAAGAGCTAGAGGAGCAGGATCAAAAAACTCAAAACTTAATATAAGAAATAACTAAGATCAGAGCAGAACTGAAGGAGAGAGAGACATATAAAACCCTTCAAAAATAAATCTAGGAGCTCGTTTTCTGAAAATCAAGAAAATAGACCTCTACCCAGATTAATAAAAAAGAAAAGAGAGAATAATCAAATAGATGCAAGGAAAAATGATAAAAGGGATATCACCACCGATTCCACAGGAATACAAACCATCATCAGAGATTATTCCAAACAACTCTATGTACATAAACTAGTAACCCTGGAAGAAATGGATAAATTCCTGGACACTTGCCTCCTCCCAAGCCTAAACCAGGAAGAAGTCGAAACCCTGAACAGACCAATAAGAAGGCTGAAGTTGAGGCAGCAATTAAGAGCCTACCACCCAAAAAATGCCCAGGTCCAGATGGGTTCGCAGCCGAATTCTACCAGACATACAAAGAGGAGCTGGTACCATTCCTTCTGAAAGTATTCCAAACAATCCAAAAAGAGGGAATTCTTCCGAAATCATTTTATGAGACCAACATCATCCTGATACCAAAACCTAGCATAGACTCAGCAAGAAAAGAAAACTTCAGGCCAATATCCATGATGAACATGGATGCAAAAATCTTCAATAAAATACTGTCAAACCGATTGCAACAGTACATCAAAAAGCTTATCCATCACGATCAAGTAGGCTTCATCCCAGGGATGTAAGGCTGGTTCAACATACGCAAGTGTAGAAACATAATTCACCACATAAACTGAACCAAAGACAAAAACCATATGATTATCTCAATTGATGCAGAGAAGGCCTTTGACGAAATTCAACAGCCCTTTATGCTTAAAACCCTCAATAAACTCAGTATTGATGGAATGTATCTCAAAATAATAAAAGCTATTTATGACAAACCAACAGCCAATATCATACTGAATGGGCAAAAACTGGAAGCATTCCCTTTGAAATCTGGCATTAGACAAGGATGCCCTCTCTCACCACACCTATTCAATATAGTATTGGAAGTCCTAGCCAGAGCGATCAGGCAAGAAAAAGAAATAAAGATATTCAAATAGGAAAGGAGGAAGTCAAATTGTCTCTATTTACAGATGACATGGTTGTATATCTAGAAGACCCCATCATCTCAGCCCAAAATCTCCTGAAACTGATAAGCAACTTCAGCAAAGTCTCAGGATACAAAAATCAATGTGCAAAAATCACAAGCAATCCTATACACCAATGACAGACTTAAAGAGAGCCAAATCAAGAACGAACTGTCATTCACAATTGCTACAAAGAGAATAAAATACCTAGGAATACAAGTAACAAGGAACATAAAGGACCTCTTCAAGGAGAACTATAAACCACGGCACAATGAAATAAGAGAGGGCACAAATAGATGGAGAAACGTTCCATGCTCATGGTTAGGAAGAATCAGTATCGTGAAAATGGCCATACTGCCCAAAGTAATTTACAGATTCAATGCTATCCCCATCAAGCTACCAATGGCCTTCTTCACAGAACTGGAAAAAACCACCTTAAACTTCATATGGAACCAGAAGAGAGCCCACATAGCCAAGTCAACTCTAAGCAAAAACAACAAAGCTGGAGGCATCACACTACCGGACTTTAAAGTATACTACAAGTTTACCGTAATGAAAACAGCATGATACTGGTACCAAAATGGAGACATAGACCAATGGAACAGAACAGAGGCTGCAGAGGCAACACCACACATCTACAACCATCCGATCTTCGACAAACCTGACAAAAACAAGCAATGGGGAAAGGGGTCCTTGTTTAATAAATGATGTTGGGAAAACTGGCTAGCCATGTGCAGAAAGCAGAAACTGGACCCCTTCCTGACACCTTACAATAAAATTAACTCCAGATGGATTAAAGACTTAATCATAAGACCTTGCATCATCAAAACCCTAGAAGAAAATCTAGGCAAAACCATTCAGGATATAGGCATAGGCAAGGACTTTATGACCAAAACACCAAAAGCATTGGCAACAAAAGCCAAAAGAGACAAATGGGACCTAATCAAACTCCACACCTTCTGCACAGTGAAAGAAACAGTCATTAGAGTGAATTGGCAACCAACAGAATGGAGAAAAATGTTTGTAATCCACCCATCTGAGAAAGGGTTGATACCCAGAATCTACAAAGAACTAAAACAGGCTTACAAGAAAAAAACAAACAAGCCCATTTAAAAGTGGGCGAAGGATATGAACAGACAGTTTACAAAAGAAGACATACATGATGCCAACAAACATATGAAAAAATGCTCATCATCACTGGTCATCAGAGAAATGCAAATAAAAACTCCATTGAGATACCATCTCACACCAGTTAGAATGGCAATCATTAAAAATCTGGAAACAACAGATACTGGAGAGGATGTGGAGAAATAGGAACACTTTTACACTGTTGGTGGGAGTGTAAATTAGTTCAACCATTGTGGAAGATAGTGTGGCTATTCCTCAAGGACCTAGAAATAGAAATTCCATTTGACCCAGCAATCCCATTACTGGGATTATAATCCAAAGGATTATACATCGTTCTACTGTAAGGACGCATGTACAAGAATGTTCATTGCAGCACTGTTTACAACCCAAAGGCCCATCGATGATAGACTGGACAGGGAAAACGTGGCACATATACACCAAGGAATATTATGCAGCCATAAAAAACGATGAGTTTGTGTCCTTCCTAGGGACATGGATGAACCTGGAAACCATCATTCTCAGCAAACTGACACAAGAACAGAAAATCATACACTGCATGTTCTCTCACAGGTAAGTGTTGAACAATGAGAACACATGGACACAGGGAGGGGAGCATCACACACTGGGGTCTGTTGGGGGAAAATAGGGGAGGGACAGCAGAGGGTGGTGAGTTGGGGAGAGATAGCATGGGGAAAAATGCCAGATATAGGTGATGGGAAGTAAGGCAGCAAATCACACTGCCATGTGTGTACCTATGCAACAATCTTGCATGTTCTTCACATGTACCCCAAAACCAAAATGCAATAAAAGGAAAAAAAAAAAGAAAGAGAAAATCTGGTGTATACACACATCATGGAATACTACTCAGCCATGAAAAGAGTGAAATATGTAATTTGCAGCACCTGCTGTTGGATGGAGCTGGAGACCATTATTCCAAGGGAAGTAACTCAGGAATGGAAAATCAAATATGGTATGTTCTCACTTATAATTGAGAGCTTATCTATGAGGATCAAAAGGCATAAGAATTAGATAATGGACTCTGGTGACTTCTGGGAGGCTGGGAAGAGGGTGAGGGATAAAATACTATACATTGTACAGTGTACCCTGCTCAGGTGATGGGTGCACCAAAATCCCAGCAATCACCACTAAAGAACTTAGTTGGGAGGGGTGTTCGTAATATGGATGGAGTAAAATGGCCTGAGTTTGAATCCTGGTTCTGACATACCTTGTTAGCTTTATAACTCTAGATATCACACTAAGCTTTTCTGGGATTCAGTATTCCCTATAGAAAGTGTGGAAAATAAATTCATGTTTTGCTTACCTATATAGCACTGTTTTGAGGACAAATAAAATAAAGTGTATTATAGTACTTTTAAAGTATAAAGTGCTAAAATGTTAATTATTATACTTATTTGAGAACTTCCCAAATCATATATCAATTCCTGTTGAGGCATAAGAAGAACTCAGTTCCCAATTCTTTCCGGGACCCCCAAAGCCTGGATGATGGTTCTTTCAATATCCTACAGTGAGCATATTTATGAGCATGACATCCTTAGGAGAGACATAGGAACAGCAGGTTTTCAGTTGCTTGGTGAAAACGAATCAAGAATTTCCTAAGTTTGACTTTTCTTAATAGCTGCTAATCTCCTAAGATACCTCCTCTTCCACTTAGCTGAGCTGAAGTAAACTCAGGGAAGTTGAGGGAAGCATTCCTCTGGATGCTTGTAGCATTTATTCCCTGTATTCATCAAATACACTAAAGTGCAATGGATACTTTTTGCATTTACTTTAACTCAGCAGTTCTCCCTTTGCGGCCTTGCCAGCACTCAGAGAGCTGCCTCTGTACAGGGTTGCCAGGTTTAGGAAATAAAACTATATGCCCAGTAATATTTAAATAAAATTTTTATATGGGATATACTTACATTAAAAAAAAACTTGCTGTTTATCTGAAATTCAAATTTAATTAGGTATCCTATATTTGACCTGACAACCTCATCTCCTTGGCATGCTGATCCAGGGGCCAATCCCTGCTCCAGGATCACCCAATCAGATTTTCTTGCTTCTGGAAAAATGGAAGTCTGAATGGAGAGACTGGGAGATTAGGAGCTTGGAATTCAGTCAAATTAATGGTAGTGCTCCAGGAGGAGGAATAGTAAACTTGCATTATGGGGAGCGTCGGTTTTTGCCTTTGAGTAGTACCTTCCAGAAAGCTGTCTCTTCCCCTCCCTACTTTTAGCTTAAGTTAGCCAGAATTTTAATCAGGTTCTGCTATGCCCATCAAACCTTACCACCTTCTTTAATAAACATTTGACAATTTCATATGAAATGAGTTTCCTGTACTGAGGTTTTAGAATTATGGTAGGTGGCTGGGTGTGGTGGCTCACGCCTGTAATCCCAGCACTTTGGGAGGCCGAGGTGGGCAGAGGTCAGGAGATCGAGACCATCCTGGCCAACATGATGAAACCCCATCTCCACTAAAATATAAAAAATTAGCCACCTGTAGTCCCAGTTACTCAGGAGGCTGAGGCAGGGGAATAGCTTGAACCCAGGAGGCAGAGGGTGTAGTGAGCGAAGATTGTGCCACTGCACTCTAGCCTGGTGACAGAGCGAGACTCCATCTCAAAAAAAAAAAAGAATTATGGTAGGTAATGACTACTGATTTTCTATATAATTTCTTGCAGTGCCTAACATAAAACAGGCACTTTGCAAATCCAATTTGAATCAATGAATAACACCCCTAACCCCCCCACCTTCAAAAAAAGACAGAAAGAAAAAGGGAGAAGTCCACAGAACTGGAGAAAATGAAAATCCACTCCGAAGAAACCAAATGTTTCCTAATCATCCAAGAAGAGTAAGACAGACCTCTTGTCAGTTTTGATTGCTTCCATGTTGCCCAAAGTCAGCCTAAAAGCTTTAACTAGCTATAGAATTTTTTTTAACAATAGGAATTCATATTACAAGTAGCATATTTTGAGATAACAGAATAGCTTTACAAGATCAACAACCTTATCTTTCCCTAGTTTTAAACTCTATACTTTTTAGTAATCTTTCTGTTTTTTCATGATGTTGGGCAAATGGCCTTTTTTTTAAACCTTATTCTTTGGAAAGCCTGCTTTTGACTATATATATAGAACTTGGGCTTCACATCACAAAACAAATTTTCTTAAATAAAAGTGCTGTATTCATTCCATATCCTATAATATATATATATTTTGCTGAGTATAATTTGGAGTCTTCAGTTAATCCACAGTTAATTAAGTGATATATCTGGGGAGATTCAGGTTCATGCAATAAGAGGTTAAGCCACCGAGAATTAATAATGCAGGCTATCCATTAAGAATATACATATATACACATATATACACATATTTTCTATATTGGTTTATATATACATACAGTCATGTGTCACTTAACAATAAGGATATGTTCTCAGAAATGCATCATCATGATTTTGTTGTGCGAACATCATAGAATGCACTTACACAAACCTAGATGGCAGTGCCTGCTACTCACCTAGGCTATATGGTTTAGCCTATTGTTCCTAGGCTACACACCACACGGCATGTTACTGTGCTGAATACTGTAGACATCGTAACACAATGGTAAGTATTTGTGTATCTAAAAATATCTAAATATACAAAAGGTACAGTAAAAATACAGTCTTGTAATCTTTTATGGGATCACTCATATGTAGTCTGTCACTGAGGGAAACACTGTTATGTAGCACATGACAGCATATGTGTATCACTGTCTCATGTGGCATGTGATTATGTGTATGTATATATGTAAAATATATATATATATAATCACCAATCCATGTAATTGAAATTTAAGCCCCACAGGAAAGTAATAAAAAGGTCATAAAAATGTAAATTTAAGAATGCTGTATATTCCATTTCACAAATATATATTCACAAGCATAATTTGTTGAACTACCACATACACATACATACAATATCTTAGATATGTGGAGATCTAGAACAAAATAAGTAGAGGTGGCTCATGCCTGTAACCCCAGCACTTTGGGAGGTGAAGCAGGTGGATTACTTGAGGTGAGGAGTTCGAAACCAGTCTGGCCAACGTGGTGAAACCTTGTCTCTACCAAAAAATAAAAAAAATTAATCAGGTGTGGTGGCATGTGCCTGTAGTCCCAGCTACGTGGGAGGCCGAAGCGTGAACCCAGGAGGCGGAGATTGCAGTGAGCCAAGATTGCACCACAGTACTCCAGCCTGGGTGACAGAGCAAGACTCTGTCAAAAAAAAAAAAAAAAAAAAAGTGGAAAGAAGTTTCCTCACTTTTCTCCTTATCAGTTTTCTAGCTCATTGAAAATGTAATTCATGAAAAGCCGAGGGAGAAAAAACACATTTTGAATACTTGGAGTGTTTTGAAATTTTACACCAGAGTATTTATGGCTTTAACCAGATTCTATAACATTCTTCCCTTTCCTGTTGGAAAAGTGTTTTCTTTGATCTCAGGATAATGCTAATCATAAATCTTTTTTGAGAGGGAGGCCTTAAAAGATGCATGAAGGTTTCTACACAGAAAAGGGATAAAAGGCATTACAGACTGACGAAAATGGTGGGCAAAGGCTTTGAATCCCAAAAGATGATGGTTTGCTCAGAAAATTTCAAGTACTTTTGCGTGGCTGGGCGCATCCATAAAGAGGCATGGCACGTAGGGGGTTGTGATTATTTCAGGACTGCTGCATATAAAGGTATAGGCTGTAAACTGGTCAATTCCAGAGGGAGCCCATTAAAAGATTATAATGTGAATGATGCCTCCATCTTTTGTGCAGTGCAAAGCTTGCACAATCACTTGCGAGAGCCTTGCTTTCACAGAATTGAGTAGTGTGGTGTGGTTGAATGCAGGTGGAGGCACAGAAAAGAGTGGGGGGCTGGTGGGGTGGCTCACGCCTGTAATCCCAGCACTTTGGGAGGCTATGGCGGGTGGGTCATCTGTGGTCAGGAGTTCAAGACAAGCCTCACCAACATAGTGAAACCCCGACTCTACTAAAAATATAAAAATTAGCCAGGCATTGTGGCATGCACCTACAATGCCAATGAGGCAGGAGAATCGCTTGAACCCAGGAGGTGGAGGTGGCAGTGAGCTGATATCCCACCACTGCACTCCAGCCACAGTGACACAAAAAGACTTCATCTAAAAAGAAAGAAAAATAATAAAGAAAAGAGTAGGGTGAGACATTTCTGGGGACTTGGGTGATGGACAAATTCTGAAGGGCATTCGATGTAGTAATGAAGTTTGATGGGCTTCCTTCAGTAGACCAATTTTCCTCAAGGTGTGGTTACCAGAACAACAGCATCAGTCCAGCAGCACTGGCATTATGTGGTAACTTGCTGGAAAGGCTAATTCTTCAGCCCCACTCCATGCCTCCTGGATGAGAAACTCCAGGGAGAGTCCCAGCAATCTGTGTTTTAACAAGTTCTCCGGGTGATTCTGATGCTTGCCAAAACCTAAAGACTCTGCTGTAAGCAGTAAAAGCCATTCAAGGAATTTAAGCAAGGCAAAGGTATGCTCAGATTTGTAATTTTAGAAAGATTACTGACTGCAATGAATAGCACTGATGTGGGAGGCAGGGTGCAGCTGAAGACAAGACAATAAATTTTTACTGCAATGGCGGTAGCAAAGGGAAAGAAGGGAATACATTCATTATACAAATATATGTGAAGCAGAATGTCAACCCTGCTTGCTACGGAGATGGAAGGATCTAGGACTTGAACATATTTATGAAAAAATTTACCAGGAAGATTGAGTAGCTCCAACCAATATCCACTATTATCTTACAGAGGTAGAAAAAGAGTGATCTCTGACTTACATCATCATTTATCTTTCCAAATAATATTTCCTTATGTTAAGACAAGCTAATGGATGCCAGGCTTAAGATCTAAGTGATGGGATGATCTGTGTAGCAAACCGCCATGGTATACATTTACCTATGTAACAAACATGCACATCCTACACATGTACCCCTGAACTTAAAATAAAAGTTGGATATAAAAAAAGAAATAGAATGAAAATAATAAATGTGAACATAATTTAACTAGATTTTATAAGTTGAGAGCAAGATAAATAAAGTTTATATGTTCTGGAAAAAATATTTCCTCATGTTAAAGAGTATTCTAATAAAAACTTTAGGCTATGAAATTTCTTAAACAGTCTCTTTTTCCTTCAACTTTTAAGTTGTTGGTTATGTGTGCAGGATATACAGTTTTGTTACATAAGTAAACGTGGTTTGCCACACAGGTCAACCAATCACTTAGGTATTAAGCCCAGCATCCCTTAGCTATTCTTGCTGATGCTCTCTCTCCCTCAACCCTCAGCCCTGACAGGCTGCAGTGTGTGTTGTTCCCTGAAATGTGTCCATGTGTTCTCATCATTCAGCTCCCACTCATAAGTAAGAACATGTGGTGTTTGCTTTTTTGCTCCTGAGTTAGTTTGCTCAGGATAACGGCTTCCAACTCCAGCCATGTACCTGCAAAGGACATGATCTAGTTCCTTTTTATGGGTGCATACTATTCCATGGTGTATATGTACCACATTTTCTTTATTCAGTCATCTATCATCATTGATGGGCATTTGGGTTGATTCCATGTCTTTGCTATTGTGAATAGTGCTGCAATGAACATACTCATGCATGTATTTTTGCAATAGAATGATTTATATTACGTAGTGTATAAACCCAGTAATGGGATTGCTGGGTCAAGTGGTATTTCTGCATCTAGATCTTTGAGGAATCGCCACACTGCCTTCCACAATGGTTGAACTAATTTACCTGCCATCAATAATGTGAAAGCATTCCTTTTTCTCCAGAATCTCGCCAGCATGATATCTCATTGTGGTTTTGATTTGCATTTCTTTAATGATCAGTGATGTTTAGCTTTTTCTCCATATGTTTAAACATTTCTCTCTTAAACAACAGTTCATTGGTACACAAGAAAATGATGAAATAAATACTATATTATTTACCATAACTATTTTCTTGTATAAAATTTTATCTTAAGTATACATTCTGAAATCACATGGAGAAGACTAGTTTAAGGACCCATTTATACTAGCTGTCCCCCGAAAGCATGATCATTTGTTGAATTATTTCTCTGCCACTCCAACTTCCAATTTCTACAAGGGAGTCTTCTAAATTTCCAGAATTCAAGTGCCATTACAAGCTGGCTTTGTTCCTTGGACACCTAGCCGGCTTCATCATCTCATCTATCACCATTAACAGAGAATTGCAGGGATTTATTTCCACCATTATCCCCATATCTAAAGTCTGTGTCCCAGCAGCTTGAAAGAAAGAAAAAACAAAAGCTGTAATACAATCATTTTTCCTTTTAATGAATCTCTGCAGTAAACCTCTTTTGAAAAGTACTTTTGGGGTCAGTGTCATTAAGACCACATTATACAATGCCAGAAAATAGAAGATATGGAGGGTCATGCTGAAATGGAGTGGCTCTGCCAAGGAAAAGTCAGATGGGAGCCAAATCCAGCCGTGACTGCAGAGAACTTGCATGATGCACTTTACATCTGCCACTAGGGGAGGTTGCTGTGCATTCCAGGGCCCTGTGAACAGTAGTATCTCACTGACTCTTCTGTTGCAAGCATGACAGTTTTCTTCCTGTCATGAAGCTGAGCGTCACAGACAAGGGCCTTTTGCTGAGTCTTATTTAGCTTGTTTGGGCAGCAACCACTGGGGACTCATGATGTGAATAGGCCCAAGCACTTTTGTATTTATTAGGGACTGAGGATGTGTTTACTGGGCGGAGAGGCCCTGCTTTTTATAGCTGTCTGATATGGACATCTTCTGCAATAACAGATACATTCTGTTATCGGCATAGACCTGCCCCTGGGTTCTGTTATGAGGGCTGCATAAGGCCTTGCCATTCAAAATGTGGTTCTTCAGTCTTCAGCATCACCTGGAACAGATTAGAAATGCAGCATCTCAGGCCCCACCCCAGGCCCACTGAATCAGAATCTGCATTTTAACAAGGTTCTCAAGTGATTCATATGTGCATTTAAATTTGAGTGGCACTGACCTCAGGCATAAATGCATGCCACTTAAAAAAAATCAGAATTGGAGGTTCTCCCATATACTTTTAACCAGTGTATCTCAGTTCTAGGGGACAGGAGTGGATCCTTAGGGGCTATGGGGCTTTTCAACACCGTTTAGAGTTTTTGGGGTGGGTGGGTGGATGTAGTTATCTAGAAAACAACCTTGGAGGTGATGCTGAAGAGGTCTCTAATTCCACCCTGACCTCCTCTCCCAGCCTGTGCTTGACAGCCATTGCTTTAAACACTTTCACATAATACAATTCAACTTGGTAGTGGAAAGAATGCTGGATTTTGAGTCAGATGACTTGACCCTCATCCTGGTTCTGTATTACTGAATTAACTGCATGACCTGAGTCAAGACACAGAGCCTGTTTCTTCATCTATAGACTGATGCTAATCATGACAATTACATTTACATTAGTAGGTTGTAGTGCTGAAATTATATAATGCATATGAAGATGTTTTGGAAGTTAGACATTTCTGTATAAATGCCAATTTTTAATGATAATTAACTACATTTTATAATATACGAACTAAAGAGTTTTGGGCAAAATTATTAACCACTATATAATGTTAGGGGTAGAAGAACTTTATCCTTATTAAGTCCTGTTTGACATCAGTGCCTCCTTCCTTACATAATTGCCAGTTAGCCCATTTCTGTGCATGTGGCCAACTGATTTCATTAAGTTTGGTAGAGATAAATATATAGTCTGTAAACCAAAAATAAAATACTAAGCTCCCCCCAGCCAATTGAATGGACCACCCCTTGCTTGGCCAAGGGCTTTCCTAAGTTAACCTGAAAAACTAGTTCAGGCCACGATGGGAAGTGGGGTCAGACATGCCTTATTATGCTCTCCACCCTTTGGAATTCAGGGACAGCTGACCAGCATATAACATTAAAGCAGAAACCTTAAAACTGACAAAGCAGACAGACACTGTAGCAATAAAATACCAACATGACAGATAGCAGGCCCTAAAATAAATCTAAATATTTTACCCCAAACTGTATTTCTTTGACATATTTTGAAATGGCCCTACAAAGCAGTCTCTTATGGGGAAAATCTGCATTCTGTAGAGAATTCCTTTCCATTTCCAGGTCTCCCCTCCACCCCACTTATCCAGGAGAGAATTAACTAAGAGTCAGGTACCTTTCTTTGGGAAGGAGTTTCGTTCTTGCTGCCCGGACTGGAGTGCAATGGTGCGATCTTGGCTCACTGCAACCTCCGCCTTCTGAGTTCAAGCAATTCTCCTGCCTCAGCCACTCAAGCAGCTGGGATTACAGGCATGTACCACCACACCCAGCTAATTTTCTATTTTCAGTAGAGACGGGGTTTCATCATGTTGATCAGGCTAGTCTCAAACTCCTGACCTCAGGTGATCCACATGCCTAGGCTTCCCAAAGTACTGGGATTTCAGGCATGTGAGCTACCAGGCAGGCCAGAGTCAGGAACCCAAGTCTGATAAGAAATACTTACAATCTATTCTTTCTGAAGCCTTCTACCTGAAGACTTCATCTGCATCATAAGAACCTTCCTCCCCACAATCGTTTATCTTAACCCAGACTCTCCCTTCTATTGATTCCAGGTTTTTAGACAAACTCTTTCAACTAATTGCCAATCAGGAAATCTTTGAATCCACCTATGACCTGGAAGCTCCCACCCCCAGGGTTGTTCTGCCTTTCCAGACAAAACCAATGTACATCTTACATGTATTGTTTGATTCATGTCTTATGTCTCCCCAAAACATATAAAACCAAGCTGTAGCCCAACCACCTTGGGCACCTGTTCTCAGGCCCTCCTAAGGCTGTGTCATAGGCATGTCCTTAATCTTGACCAAATAAGCTGTTAAACTGATTGAGGCCTGTTTCAGATCCTTTTTGGTTTACAGATCCCTTTGGGAAATCAGCATACTGGGTTGAATAGTGTTATGGTCTGAATGTTTATGTCCCTCTGAAGTTCATTTGTTGACACTTAATCCACAATGCAATAATATTAAGAAGTGGGGCCTTTTGGGAAGTGATTGAGACAGAGAGGGACCACACTTATGAATGAAATTCATACCCTCATAACAGAGGCTGAAGAGGGCATGCCTGCCTTTTCCAGCACGTGAGGACACATCAATGATGCCCCATCTTTGAAGCAAAAAGCAGGCCCTCACCAGACACTGAATCTGCTGAAATATTCATCATAGAATTTCCAGCCTTCAGAACTGAGAAGTTAATTTCTGTTGTTTATAAATTACATAGTCTCAGGTATTTTGTTATAGCAGCAGGAATGGACTAAGGCAATAGCATCTCCCCAGAATTCTTGTACATCCAGAAGCTCAGAGTGTGATCTCATTTGGAAACAAGGTCTTTGCAGATGTCATTAGTTATGATGAAGTCATATCCAATTAGGGTGGGCCCTAAATCCAATGACCAGCGTCCTTGTAAAAAGGCAACAGAGACACAGAGAGGCCCACAGAGGGCAGATAGCCATGTAACAACAGAGGCAGACATTTAAGTGGTATTGCTACAAGCCAAGGATTGTCAGCAATCATCAAAATCTAGAAAGAGACAAGAAAGGATTCTTTTCTAGCAATTCAGAAGAAGCACAGCCCTGTCCACACCTTGGTTTTAGACTTCTAGCTTCCAGAACTGTGAGACAGTACCTTTCTTAGGCTGAGGAAATGAATATGGCCAGGTTGTATTATTCAGTGAGAAGGTCCAGACTTTAATTAAAGAGAGCTAAGAACAGTCACAGAGCCATTTCATACATTCCTTTCAAAAGTAAATCTAATGTCATTTGAAAAGGAGAGGAAAGTCATAGGGGTCTGGAACCTTAGTCAGCAGGAAAACCTGTTTAATTTGCAGAAACTAAGTTGTATTTACTGCTGGAAGTAAATAGCTATGATTTGTTAAATAGGTAATTAACACCTGCATTGTAAGTAGCAGCCCAGGACAAGTTAGAACGTGTGGTCTCAGAAGCTGTAAAAATCACTTACATCAGCAGAAGGCAGGAGAAAGATAAATAAGGAAATACTACAAAATAACAGATTAAAACAGGTTAGCAACAAGAAATTTCTCTGATGTTAAGAAATTTAAAAACCCAATTTTAAAACACTTCCTCTAGTGGTAGTTTATCAGTTAAAGGTGCTGGGGACTACTCATACTGTTGTCTAGATAAACCAGTGTTTACATATGAAGCAGCAGTAAGTTTAACTACGTACTGTACCTCATCTCTGGACTATTCAGCTCCTAGTAAAAGCAGGTCCTGCCAAAATGTGGTGGCAATTACCTATGTGTGGCTCATCATAACAGCATTTTTTTCACATTGTGGCTAGCAATCCATTGGTGGGTTATAAATAAATTTGATAGTCATAATCAGCATTTAAAAAAAGTAGAAGAGAAAATATAAGGAAGGGTAAACAGTGATTCGTAAAATGTTTGTTGATGTTTGCATGTGTATACTAAGCCATATTCCTACCCAAAATGATAATAGTCATTATTATATTAAATTATAATAATTATTATACTTTGATGATTTATATGAAGGTAACATGGGCCCAATATTTCTCAAGCTGAACTTTGGATAATTCCACTAAGAGAGACGGTAGGCTCCCTTCCACACTCTGTGAAAAGGGACAGAACTCTCGCTCTTTTGACGTAACTTTAGTTTAGGACTTCTACAACTTATCTACCTGTTATACCCCTGTGTATACCTTGTCTACAACTTATTTGTCTGTGCATAGTTCTGTGTTATAGTTCTATTTGTCCTTCCTTAGTTCTAACATTTGTATTTCTGATCTTTTATTACTGCTTTTTGTATTCTGTTGCTATCTGGGTTTTGAATAAAGTAGTTTACTTCATAATATTTCCTAGGATATAACTCGGGTTGATAAATTTTCATTAATCATTAGCAAAGCTAGTTAGTACTTACATCTTCATCATAAAATAAAAATTTAAAAAACCATATGATTTAATTGAACAATTTCAGCATCTAAGCAGCTACCTTAAAAAATGTTCAAAATGCATAACAATGACCATATTATTATCTGATACAATAAATTACTTGAATTTATAAAATAATAAAATGCCATATATCAAATTACACCTGGTCTTTAGTGCTATATTAGGAGAGTATTTTTATTATTATTTTTTTTTATTTTTTGAGACAGTGTCTGGCTCTGTTACCCAGGCTGGAGTGGTGGCATAATCAAGGTTCACTGCCACCTCCACCTCCTGGGCGCAAGCCATTCCCCCACTCGTCCCTCCTGAGTGGTATGTAGCTGGGACTACAGGTACATACCACCATGACCAGCTAATGTATATACATACAAAATACATATTTTTTTTTGCAGAGAGGGGTTTTGCCATGTTGCCCAGACTGGTCTTGAACTCCTGGGCTCAAGCGATCTACCTGCCTTGGCTCCCAAAGTGCTGGGATTACAGGTGTGAGCCACTGTGCCTGGCCAGGATGTTATTTTTAAACTGCTGATGAAATTTAAGAAAAGTTAACATTATTGATAGATTATTGATTGATATTGGTTTCTAAATATGTGGGTTTTTCAGTTATATGATTTGTCTCAAAATAAAAGACCCATGTTTTGATTAGGTAAATGTTTATTGATATTATACGACTTAAGTTATATATGACTTAAGTGGTTAATTTTAAAATAATTGATTCAACAGTTTTAAACTATAATCTTAGCTTGTAGGTCACATTTTAGAATCAAATCTCAGTTCTATCACTCACTTGGCTATGAGGCATCTACTTTTCAAGTAATAGAGGTGATAACATTAAGAGTAGAGCTAGCTGGGCATGGTGGCTCACGCCTGTAATCCCAGCACTTTGGGAGGCTCAGGTGGGCAGATCACGAGGTCAGGAGTTTGAGAGCAGCCTGACCAACATGGTGAAACCCCATCTCTACTAAAAACACAAAAATTAGCTGGGCATGGTGGCGCGTGTCTGTAATCCCAGCTACTCAGGAGGCTGAGGCAGGAGAATGGCTTGAACCCAGGTAGTGGAGGTTGCAGTGAGCCAAGATTGTGCTATTGCACTCCAGCCTCGGCAACAGAGTGAGACTCCATCTCAAAAAGGAGAGTAGAGCTTAACTATATCTAGCACCTAGTAAGTGCTTTTAAATAGTGGCTAACATTACTGCATATATTCAACAAATAGTCTTCATAGATGAAGACATATGTCGGCAATAATATCTGATTATCAAAGCAAAATTTAACCACCAAGTTAGTCTACAGATAAAAATACACAGTATCTTATGATAAATGTCCAGATAATTTTCACATACAGCCTAAACATTTACATGTTTAAATTTCTTACTTTTTATATAGAAGTTTAAGATATTTCTGTAATTTTAAGCTAGGGGTCCTCACTTGGTCAAATGCAATCCGTTTGTCAGTGGTAGACCTATATACGGTCACTCCATCACAGCCTGTGGCCACGCCTTATTTTCTGTAGCCTGTCAAATATTCATCAGCTACAAAGGGGAGGTGGCAAGTCATGTCTGAAGGCTACCGCACATATCTTGTCTTCTAATGATGGAAAAAGCAGTGTTTGTTCAGAAGCCTATCTTTTGTGTGGTACACAACTATTCTGAATCAGTCCCAGTTTAAAAACTACACATACTCGCCCCCCACAAAAGTCTTTCTTAATCTCCTTAGTGAGGATCACTTCCTTCTGTGATTTTCAGAAGCCTAGGGGTCCTTTGGATGTGCCTTGGGGGCCACTGCTGAGATAAGGAGAAAACCTAGAGGACAGGGCTATGTGAACTCCATTTTGGCCATGAACCGGGTGGAGCTGCCCCTCCAGATAGTGCTGAAGATGCTTAAACATGTAAAGACGTGAAAAATTCTCATAGAAACACCTTAATGCTATGGTGTAACATATGCACGCATATAAATACATGCATTTACATATATAAACAGGTGTATACCTCCTTTGGAGATGATAATACTGATAAATATTGCTACCTGTGCTTGGAGATCTGGTGGAAAAGACCTGTGGGTGTCCAAAAGCCCTTTCTATTCTATTTACTGACAAATACACGGTATTTTATTTGTGGCCACAGCTGTTGTTTGCAGAGTTGGTCACTGAGCACAGCATTGTCTTTTAGACCTCTAGGTTTCTAAATCCCAGGCTAGTTTTGTATACGCCAGGAATCTAAAATTTGACCTCCTAAAACAGGCTGAGGGCATGACTAAATACATTATATTATAATAGCACATAAAGCTGCAACCCAATGAGCCCTAGCTACCACTGGCCAGCTGCACCACATTAAGCGGCCTCTAGGAGGCTGAAAGCTTTGTGCACCAGGGGAAACTGAATAATCAATTTTCTCCTACTATTGGAGTAATATTTTATTTATGGTTTTGAATCATTTATATAAACATAATAAAATATACAAAGTTCATTTTGCCACATTATTTTCAAACTAGCTTAGAATTCCTTAAAAAAGGGTTTTTAGGAATTTTCCCAGGACTGAGTACTTACCTTAAATGCCTATTGAGGATATGTCTGTTATTTTCATCAAATTTTTATTTATGCAAATGTAATACAACAAGTATTATCGTGGCCCTTAGACCTTCTTAATCTTATTTTCTAAGACATTAAGCTAAGTGAAACAAATTCTAAGATTTCTACATACATAAAGGAGATAATAATAATAAATATGCCGTTTCTGTCATTCCCACAACCCCATTCTCTCATTGCTTAAATAGTGTTTGCTTCTGAAAGTCTAAGTAGACAAAAGAACAAAGCACAGACAGATGATGACTTCACACTGCTACAGAAGACACATGTTTTATGCTGCTTGATCTTTTTGCTTTAAAGCTCTCATCCTAATGATATGGTTGGAAGAGTGTCAGGTACCACAGGTTTGGCAGATAAATAAAGAACACCAAAATTCACAATAGGAATAGGCTGAAAGGAACTAATTTGTTCTCTGTAAAACCATGACTAGGTAGGTTGAAAATGAGAATATAATTGCCTGATTGCATATTGGAATTCCTGGTCAGCCTGGGAAACACTTGGGGCAAGTTTTATTTCCCTTGAGTACTCTTTAGCCTGCTTCCCCTCCTCTCTACACCTTTCACTCCTCTTTGAGTCCTTTGTCTTCCCTGTCAAAATATCTGCCCAAGCAACCATTGCCTTCAGCTCCTGTTCTACCAACCTGATATCACTATGAGCATCGGATTATATCTGGACCCAGCAGTAGAATTTCATCATCATCTGTAGAATATCAGGCAATGGAAATATTTTTGACTAGTGAGGGGCTTTTAAATTATACCACAAAATAGTCACCTATTATAACTAGTTGTAAAGCTGATATTACTGGAAATATATATTTTGGTATAAGGTATCACAATTCTTTTAAAAATTTACCACTTAAATTATATATAACCATATTTATTCCTTTCCCAATTTCAACTCCATTGACAGAATAACAATTCTGTTTGAACTGAAATAAAAACACTTGGTTTTATTCATGTCATATACAATTGCCAATTAAGAATATTTTAAATGGAGTTGATTTATTGACTAGGTCTGAGGTTTTTAATACTGAAATTAGTTCTAATTTTCAATAAAATAATCATATGTTCATTTAAGAACAGCATAATTCTCTATTATTCATATTATCTCTTTTTGCCTTTTTAAAAATCTGAACATTATAAGGGTGATATCTCACATATTAATGACTGCTTTTAGTCAACTGATTATAGTATTCACTCTCTCATTCCACTGAAAGTTTATCTGGTGCTAAACTCAACCTTTTGATCCTTGTTTCTCTTTGCTGTATGTGATTTATTCATTCTTTAAATCATTTCTCAACTTTAGTACTTATTGAAAAAGTCTCAGAAGGAAATGATTTTCTTCTCAGATTGGTAATTTACCATTGTTTATGTCTAGAAACTGATAGGGACAGGAGGCAGGGAAATTCTGGCAGAAGAGGGTGGGTCTGCAGTGAAGGACCCTGAAGCCAAAATGCCTGATACTGTGGCCCAAAGAGAAATTACATCCCTGTTTTCCAGCTCAAATGTTGCCTTTTCTAAAACCACCCATGGCTTGCCCTGCCCCTTGTCCTGTGCTCATAAAAACCCCAGGCTCAGCCGACAAGGAGAGGAGAAGCAGCTGGACATCGGAGACTAAGGTGAGACATTGGAGAGAAACAGCTTGACTTTAGAGGGACAGCTTGATGGCATAGCTTTAGAGAGACGTTGGCTGAGGTTGGCCGAACTTCATAGGAAGATTACTTCCTGCTTTGTCCCCCTTTTAGGTCCCCTTCCTGTTGAAAGCCACTTTCATTGGCAATAAAATCCCCTACATTTACCATTTTTAATTCATTCATGTGACCTCATTCCTTCTGGATGCCTGATAAGAACTTGGGTGCCAGGAGTGTGGATGAAAAAGGCTGTCACACTGAACCTACACTAAGTTATTAACAATTAAAACAGCATTGTAGCACTCCTTCTGGGGCTCCAGGGGTTGCAGACACCACCCCCAGATGCTACCGCAGGACCTGCATGGAGTTTTGCTCCTGCTGGCACCTAAAAGCTTTCACCCTGCCTGTTGCACCCATTCACCTGTGCTCCAACTCTCGTTTGGGGTGGAATGTAGCAGGACCAAACAAGTGGAGTCTGCTCCTGCCAGCAATGAAGTGGCTTGCTAGTTCCATTGCCTGTGTTCCTCACTTTCTACCCATGAAGGGGTCAGGGAAATATCCTGCCTCAAAATCTCCTTTATAATCAATAATCTTTTATATTTAACCACCTTCTACAAAAGCACATGGGAGTAAAAGCAATTTAAAATTAACTCTTAATATAAACAAATTAATATCATTTTTTACACAAGATTTCAGTGAATTCTCAAGATCTCTTGAATTCTCTTCATAGATCTCCTGGCTTAGAAATAGTCTCCTGAGATCAGTTCCACATTTCCAAATTCTTCTGTGATATTTTCACTTACAAATCTGTTGGTCCCTCTAGCCTTAGAAATAGTTGAAAAAGGAAACTCATGATGTTGCTCTCTACCCTTCGACAAATAATTCTTTCAAATTTTTCTATTTCTATTAAAAGTACTGCCTTTATTTCATTTTTCCACTTGGAAATTAAAGTTTTTTTCCCCCAGTTCTAATATTCTATGTCTATATTCATGGTTATGTATAACTCTTCTTCCATAAGCTCTACATCCAAGTCCCTAGATTCTGTTCTCATGTTTTGCAATTTTTTTTCCTCAATCCATATCTCCTTCCCGCTCCCATGTTAATTCAGATCCTTAACTTCTCATTCCTAAACAATGGCATTAGCCTTCTAAATGGCTCAACTGCCTCCAGTCTTGCCTGATTTCTTTTTGGTGGTAGAAGGGATGTGGGGGAAGAGGAAATTCAAAAAGTGAAGGGTGCTTTCCATTGTCCTTATCTGTTTCATTCTCCCTGCAGCTTCTTCCTATTGTCTTAAAGATTAGTCATTTATCTCATCTTTCTGATGGATTACAACTCCTCAATGGTCAGATATGTCTGATTGAGATCTGTTTATAACACCTAACACAATGCTTCTGCTTAGGTGCTTAATGAGTAAACTCTAATCAGTAATATTCATGAATTTATTTTTAATATTAAGTCTGTATCTCAAAAGTTGGCTGAATTCTCAACACTAATGTATCATCCATTAAATTGTTTTAAATTCTCTCATACTCTCCTCCCCCTCAAATAAAAGTATCCTGTTTGGATCTGAGGTGTAATCACTTTTGGATCATTCAATTTCACTTTCAGGTATGCAGACTGTCTGACTTTAACTCCAAATTCCACATTGAAACTAAAACCAAACAATATAAACTATTGCATCCAAACAACTCAACAGAACTATTTCTTCTAAAGTCATTAAGACTTTTCAATTATGAGTGAGCATGGCTAGGAAGTTTAGAAAGTTTAAACTGAGAATCCAAAGTGTTTTAACTAATAAAACAAACAAAAAAGTAATATTGTCCTCTCCCTATCTAGTTTTCTCTTCTCCTAAACTTCATTTGCCTTCATCCTCCCATGGTTTGCATATTTGTGTCTCCACTAAATTCATATGTTGCAATCATAACCCCCAAGGTGACTGTATTAGAATGGAGGGTGCTTTGGGACGTGATTAGGTCTTGAGGGTGGAGCCCACATCAATGGGATGAGTACCCTCATAAAAGAGGCCCAAGAGAGATCATATGTGAGGACACAGTGAGAAGGAACCATCTACAAATAAGGAAATGAGCCCTCACCAGACACTAAATCTGCTGGTATCTTGATCTTGGACTTCCTAGCCTCAAGAACTGTGAGAAATAAATTTCTGTCATTTATAAGTTATGCATTTCTCCTTTCTGAACTCTTTCTCCTAGTCAAAACTTGGGAAAGTACAGCATTCAAAGTACAATCTCAACATCAACCAACTGACAAGAGAGAATTCAAACACAGCTTTAGAGAGACGTCATGAAATGTTTGATGAAAAGTGTCATGTCTGGGGAATCAAAATAACATCTGAGTACTGCAGAAGAGATATGAACATCTGATCTGATAAGAACAGCTCTGATCCTGGAGCTCCAGACTGGCTGGGAACTGCCTGTCAAGAGCCACCAGAGATGTTTAGAATGATCAGCCCCTTGGCTCCTGGCTTCTAAGCTGGGAATGCCTTGTGGCCCTCTTCATTTTCCTTCATCCTCCTACGGTTTGTATGTCTGTGTCCCTACTAAATTCATATGTTGCAATCACAACCCCCAAGGTAACTGTATTAGAATGCGGGGTGGGGGATGCTTTGGGAGGTGGGGTGCTTTGGAATGCAAGTGCTCAGTCAGTAGACACTGTTGATTGAAATGAGAAGAATGAAGGACTCCAGGGACCTTGCACCTAGGCTGGTATTTGCCTCATCCAAGTATAGCTACTTATTGTAGTACCCTTAAAAGTACCTTGGTATTTCTATAAGGGAGAATGGCAATCCTTTGCTTATTACATAAATACTTGAATACATATGATATTTTCTTTTAAAAATGTAATATCCTGAAGGAGATACTCTGTATCTTACAACCATACTGTCCATATCCAATACATTTCAAATGATAATGGGATGACTGTCATTCTCAAAATAAATTATGATAGAAATCTATGAAGTGAGCGTTGTTCTCACCAGTAGGTGTCTCTGTTCTATCATGATCTGCCCCTAACTCGTCCTGGGTTCTCCTGGAAATACTGATGTTACATAAAAAGTACCTTTTCTTTAGAAACTGTATACTTTACAGAGAAGAGATAAAATAATGTATCTTTTTACTTATATTCACTTTAGCTCTGAATTTGGCCTTGCTTCATAGCACTGGTAGCCGAAAATGTTGAAGTGTGTTTTCAAGATAAACCACCTTTCACCTTTTGGTACTAAATTAGCTTTGTTGCTAAACTTTATCTCATACAGATCAGTGGTGCACTTCTGAGCAAAACAGCAACAACTAAGCTTCTAGGTATGTGAGCCTGCTCAGAAGGCCAAAATCTTTCTCTGAAACATTTATTCCCTTGCCCATAAAATGAAGCCTGGGTTGAGCATCCTTTGGGATGATCTCAGGTGTTAATTACTGAGTGATGGTATAGGTAAAAGTTAAGTATGCAGCCTCTGGCTCCAGGCTCTCTGGGTCCAAATCCTGGCTCTGCCTTTCATTACCTGATTGATCCTCTTTGAGCTACTTACTCATTTTGTGCTTCCGTTTCTTCATATATAAAAGGAGGATACTGATAATACTAGTACTACATGATAAAGTTGTTGTAGAGATTAAATTATCTAAAGTGCTCAGAACACTGCAAGACATGAGAGATTACATACATCTTTCATATATATAGAATGTATATACCCCATATGTTATATCATATTATATATTATTCATATATACATATATGAATAAAAGCTAGTTACCACTTTGCATAGCTGACCTGCAGTACTAAGGTTACTGTAGGGCATATGTGCACCTTTTTTCTGACTTGTCTCAAGAAGGCTATGAATGTTGCAATGGATGTAAATCTTGTGGGGTTTTCCTTGAAGTTAGTTATTTCATCCATTTCATGTATTTTCATGAGATGAGAGCTGCCAGTCATCTTCTGAACACCTGAGAGGTCTTCTATCTACCACAACTCAGGAAACCCCTTTCCATGTGGAGTTGGGTTAAACATTTACAAACACAACTTCAGAAATGAAGACAGTGACATAAATTGGGAAGGAATCATGGGAAAATGACCCACCATGAAGATGTGCAGAAATTTTGATGACAAAGCCTGGGAGCTAGCTTGATTTTTTAAATAAGCTTGATTAGGATATAAACTAGATGAAGTGAAATATTTAATATCGACAATTAAACACTTATATGCATCAGCCCATGCCAGATTCTTAACCACGTTTTAAGGCTGGTACCATTATTATCCTTGACTACAGAAGGGAAAACAGAAAGACAATGGTGCACAGTGCTAAATACTTGACGTGTGTTAGTTTTTGTTGTCCTTGCCTCTACCTACAAGCTGATACTATTGTTCTCATTACATAAAACAAGAAACTTGAGGCACTGAGAGATTAAGTAAATTGTTCATAGCTAGTAAGTGGCCTAGCTGGGATTTGAACCCGGCCAGTCTGGGTCTAGAGATGGCCCTGTTAAAAGAAGGAATTAGTGCAGTGGTTCTTAAAGTTGAGATGGCACAATTAGAATCACCTGCTGCAAGTTAGCCCACTGAGATGATGCTGAACAGTGGAGACCACCACGTCTGCTAGAAAGTGCTGACTAAAAAGGCAGTGTTGGTCTTTTATGCGAAGGCCATAATGAGAAGAGTACTCAGCTTGGGACCCAGCTCTAGTTTGATCAATGATGTCATGATACAGTCTTGGCTAAAATAAATCATTTGGTGCCTCAGTTTCCTTATCTGTTCAATGTTATTTCCAGGTGAAAGGCTTTGAATGGTGTGTGCCCCTGCACACATGTGCATGTGTGTACAGGAGTGTGTGCTTCTCTGTGTGTGTGTTTGGAGGAAATAAAGCTTATTTCATTTGAGGGTAAAGGCTCTAACACAGATCATGTGAAATGTCCTCACAAAGATACATGAATCCTGAGTGCCAATCCCAAATCTGTATGTTCTCTCTGACAGTGAAGAAAAGGCAAGGCTCTTTTCAAATCCACAAAAGTCATTGAGAAGACCCTGAAAGGAATCTAGTGATGCAGGCTGTTGTCAGAGTTCCTGCCCGACAGAGACCTTATAATGCTTTAAATGGGAAAATGAATTCTCCAAGTGAATACACATTTAATGCAGAAAATTGCTACTGATGCTATATACAGCTTAATTCCTTTTCAAAAAAGCCGCGAGAACAGAATAAACACATTGTACTTAGATGGTGTATTCAAGAAGTCTCCTCTATAGGAAATGACTTCAGAATTATTATTTTCCCTTTCCTTTGGCAGTGCCTGACAATGCACGAGAAGGAACTAGAATGGAGCAACCAAATTCAGACCCTGAAGTTCTTTTTGTTACACTTCAAACCACAGGACTGAGGCAAAATCAAATTTCCACAGTCAGAACACACGTTTAACTTTGTTCTTATGCTCCTGTCCTGCACTGTTTTTAATGAGAAGTGTTTGCATATTAAGTACAGGGTAGTGATCCATACCTGGCAGCTTCTCTCAACCTGTTATAATTTTGCTTTCATCCCTGCCCTTCTAATGAAACACTTGTCTGAGGGGTCACTGATCCTAACTTGTCCCTGAATTCAATGTCACTTTACAGCCTTTACCTTTCTTGACCCTTTGGTAGAATTTTACTCCCCTGACTGCTTCCAGTAGAGTTTCTTCAAGCCCTCTCTTCCCTTGGATTCCATGGTGCTATGGCACTCCCTTCATTTTCCTCTTACCTTCCTGGCTACTTCTCAATATCCATTGTGTGTGCCTTTAACGTATCCCTTCAATGTTGGTGTTTTTTTCCACACTCTTATCATCTCTTCTAGTGGTTCCTTGTATCATTTATGCATTGGTGGTTCTCAAATCCACCTTTCACGGTTCTATGCATTGGTGGTTCTCAAATCTACATTTCCAGGGTAGATGACATTACTACTCCCACCACTACCACCGCCACCACCACCACCAATAAAGATTGATTAAGGCTAAGTGACTTACAAAGATTATTTCATTTATTTCTCTCAATAGCCTATAAAGTAGGTAACATTATGAACACATTTTTATAATGAAGAAACCAAAGCTCCAAAAGGCTTATCAATGTAATGTGTCCAGGCTCACACAGCTCATAAGTAACTTGAGCCTTGGTCTCCCCTGACTTGAAAGTCCATGTTGTTATGACTATTGCATATGCCAACATGTAAGGACTACCAACCGGAGGAGTCACAGAGACAATTGGGATCTCTATCCTTAGTTCCAGATCTGTTGATCCAAATGGCAGCTGAATATTACCCCTAAGATGTCCCATGGGTACTGTTTACCCAAACATATCTCAAATAGAATTCACCGTCTTTCCTCTGGTACTAAATCTATTCCTACGCCGTGTGTCACAGCTTAGGGCAAGGTCCCACTGTCCTGCAGTGATGCAAGTTGCATCCTTGATTCCTCATCTCTTCTTCCCCTATCACCCAATCAGTTCCCAAAGCCCAACCAATAGACCTCTTAAATATCTCTCATATCTCCTCATTACTCTTTATCCTTTTTGTGACTACCTGAGTGTGGGGCTGCCATCATTTCTCCCGAGATTCATGCCCAAGCCTTGGAACAGTCCTTCCTCCCACTTCTTGCTCCTTGAATACATCTACCATGTTGTTAACAGTCAGCTCTTTAATCCTCCCATTACCTCTAATCTTCCCATTGTCCTGACCATAAAGCTTGCACTCCTGACGTGGACTACAAGGTACTGTGTAATCTTGTCCCACTGAACTCTACAGGTTCTCCCTCACCTCTTGCCCTCTGCGCCTTCCTGCCACTCCTCTCCTCCACCCCATGCTCCAGAATCCCTTTCCCTTCATCTCACATGCAATATTCTCTCTTGTCTATGAGTTTTTACATACCTTGGTCCCTTTGCCTGATGTGTTCTTCTTTTCCCTTCTCCCTTGATTAACTCTCTTCATTGGGTTCACATCTTAGAGCACATGTCCTCTGGGACCACATGACACCTGGGACCCATGAGCTACACCATGTGAGCCCACAGCTCTCTGTGCCTTCCCTATCAAAACACTTACCACATGGACCTGCCCTGAATTATTTGCTGAATTATTTCTTTTTAGCTCATTAGTCTCTAAGGTTTGCAAGGGCAGTGGCCATATCTTTATCAATTAAAAAAAATCCTTCTATTCCCCAGGATTTGGTATATGACAGGTGCTTACTAAATATTGTTGACTGTCTATCTGGCTGACTAAACCTGAAATTCCAATCTTCCTGAAGCTGTCTGAAAAATGGCTTGGAAGAAAAACAGCAACTTATTACTTTGCTGTATTGCCACATGTGTCAAAACCAAATTCAGATCAGCCCTTGGTTCAAGTCTATTTTTGTTGTGTGGGTCCCTGGGGTCAGGGAAATTCTGTAAGCCAGGCCCCACTCTATGGGAAGGAGATAATCCTTTAAAGGTTCTTCCTTGCAGCCCTTATTACTCTTCCAGGGAAGAAGAGGGGTGTATGAGGTGCTCTGACTCAGCCCCTGTGCTCCTGCTGCTCTGCAGCTGCTGCCTTTGTCTAAACCACATCTCGTTGGCATCTTCTTTCCAGCAAAATAATGCAAAAACACCTTAGCCAGAATGTTTATAATTTTATCCCACACTTGCCTTTCCAGTCTCATCTACTTTTCCTGCCCAGCTATGTTTATTTTCCTATATTATGCTATGAGCTTTTGGAGGGAAAAAACTATGTTTCATTCATTGACCCATCCATTAATTCATCAAGTACTAATCAGTCCATCAGTTAGCTGAGCAGTACTGTGGGCCAAGTACTGAGATAAACAGGTGAACAAAATAAGACATGGTTCCTGTTCTAATGCTAGGGAGATAAACATAAGTAAAATAATTTTTAAAAAATGAGTTGATTTAAAAATGAAATCAATTCTATAAAGGAAGACTGAGGTTCTATGCAATAAACATGACCAACTAAACTAGAAGGTCAGGGGTGCTTCTGTGAGGAACTGATGCTTATGATGAAGAAAAAGAAAGAGTTAAACTAGGTATAAAATGGGGAGAAAAGTTTATATTCCTTCACAGTTCAAAGATCTCTCCAGTGCATGGCACAAAAGAGGAGCTCAGTAAATATCTACTGAAAGAATCAGCAAGGTGAAAAAAAAGTACCTAAGAAGAAGTCAGTTTAGACATTGTCTTAGAGGAAGACTAACCAAGCTATGCATACAGTGTGTTTCAAAGGCGTGAGGTTTTCAGGATATGCCAGAAGAAGAGATGAATGGTCTTTGTTCAAGTGGATGATGACAGTTCTTGTAGACAGGTGTACAGCTTTTTTCCTTAACTCAAATAAATAAGAAAAAATAAATTGGAAGTTAAATGTAAGAACTTACTAATTCAGGTTGTAACCCTTATTATATAACACTCAAGGTATACAAAGGCTAAACTTTTAAATTTGTTCATTGGGTTCACAGACAATAGGGAGGCCACCCTCAGATACCTCTGAATCTAAATGACTAAATATAGGGACATATAGGGGGAGGGGGAGAGAGAGAGAGAGAGAGAGAGAGAGAGATTGATTGAGATTTTACTGATGCTTTCAAGCCTACTATTGGCATAATCTGACTTCAGAACATTTTAAACACAGCTTTATTTGCAAACATTTTTGTGTTAGAGAATCCACATACATCTCTGTATTCCTTCCAGGTTGAATTCTCCTTTTAGGTTGCCTGAAGCCTTTAGGCAGGGGCTTCAAGCAGGGTCTGCTCTGCTGAGCATACCGTGAGCCTTGGATTGACTTTATCTGTTCAATCCAGCTTCTATTTTGCATAGTGTACAGCTTTTTTTCCTTGTTTTAAAAAAATCTACTTTTAAATAGTTTTTAAAGATTGCAAGTTGGTTTTATTTATCAAGGATACTTCATGGTTGGTTAATTCTTCATAAATAAAAGTAGCAAGAAATACACACTTATCAGCAAGTACCTATTTTTACTTCCAAGCAAATAAACATTGATTTGTTTCTCTGCTATTAATGGAAATGTTCTTATGGCAGTACTGATTGTACCACACCTAAGGTTAGAATATGAGGAAATACATCTTTGCAGTCGTAGACACCCATGGTCATAATTGCCCAGTGTGTCCTGCAAGGACAGGTAATACGAGGTCACAACTGGTGGCGCTGGTGGCAAAACTGTGATATTTATAATGGAAAACTTAATATTAATTAGAAAGCAATCAAATGACAAGGCAGTCATTGCTGTCGGGAAAGATGTATTTTAAAAAGTCAAAACATTGTGAGTCACTCTCTTACAATGCAATTCTCTATTTTGGCTCCACCTCGTTAATTTGCAAACCAATTTCTACTCTAAGAAAGGAAATAATTTTTTACATAAAATCACCAAAGCAGCTTTCTTTCACCATATAGTTTAAATTTTACAGAATATCTTTTAAACTATTTTTAAACCATTGAACATTTTGGTTGTAAAATAAAAAAAAAAACAAACAAAAAACAGAAACAAATACTTTTTCTAAATTATAAATTCTCCTGTTTAAGGTGACCTAATCCCAGGACTAATGAAGGTGACCCAAACCTCATCTGGAAGTGTTTTTGATGCTAGCCAGAGTCATAAGATCTATAGGGGACTGAAAAGCAAAAGATTCATTTGCTTCTTAAAATAGGAGTTTTAGATTAAAAACCATACATGGCTAAAGAAATTAAGCCACCAGAAATGATTTTTTTAGTGGAAAAGAGCAAAAGACACAAGGCCAGGGTCTCACTTTGCTATGTATTTTTTCCTCCCCTAAATCTTCCTTAAATATAGCAAACAGTTTTACTTATACACAAAAACAAAGCCTAAGATATTCATCTGAAAATGAAAATGGCAGCTTCATAGCTGTTTGACAACTTAACAAAAATATTGAGAAGAAAGAAAATGAAATTTTGGCTTACTTCAGATAAAGAGGAGAAAGGTCTTATTTGGGGTGAATCCAATGGGTTTGGCTTGAAATTGTCTCTGCTATGGGCAGTGACCCTGAGGAATTCTACATTCCTTCATAGGCACCCTTGATCTATATTCCAAACATCTTATATTAATTCCTGATGGTCTGGTGGCATTTGGTGAACGTGGTATACTGCATGAGTTCTGGATGGACTGGAATAATCAGTTTCCCCAACGTTCTTAGTGGGTTCAGAGTTAAAGTCAGGCTTTTGGAACACCCTGGACATCTGACTGATAGCTTGTTTTACTAGAAGCAAGCCTGCCTCTCACCCACAGCAGTTGAAGTATTCTACTTCCTAATGGACAGTCAATGGCATTGCAATACTTGTGCTCTGTGATAATCAGAAACAAATGCCCACAGCAGAGGACTGAAGTCGACTGCACTGAGCGACCCCTCCACCCTGCTTAAGTGCCATTACTCTTGTGCTGAAAGCTTTCTTCCTTATAAAATTGCCTCATACCATTAAAATTCACTTAACTTTCTAACCCTCTTATAATTTTAGTACAAAAATATTTCTTTAAGGTTCTGAGTTTCATGTTTATTTTCTGCAATTACACTTCCAAGTATCTTTCCTTAAGTTCCATCTGAGTGGTCAAACTGAAGTAGAGACTTGTGGAATTCTGGGAACTGGGGATATTTTAGGTGGCCAGGCTTAAGGGGCAAAAAGGACAGGAGAGAATCCTTGATAAAGCTCTGTGAATTCTGCCTATGAGTGTATTTCATCACTTGGCTCACTCAGTTTGAGGTGAACTTTAAAAATATTCAATCACCTTCATTTTCAGAGGTCAAGCTTAGTTTCTAAGAGATTCTGATAAACTTTTAAACACTTTTACTTAACAGGTGTTTCATGGTTAAAAGATCATCATGACCATCATCATTCTCCAGATCTTGTGGAAGAGTTCACGTATAGCTATCTTCCATCCGTCCATCCAGCTACACAACCCAATACAAGGTACAAAGAAAACAAAAGTGAATAAGACAAGATTCCAGTCTCCTGGATGCTGTATTCTTGTGCAAAGGAAGGAGGAAGGAAGGGAAGGATGGAGGATGAAAGGAGGCAAGTAAGGGGAGAGAGGGGTGGGGAGGCATTTGAGCAAGAGATTATAATACGGAGTGATAAATTTTCAAGTATATGTTTATGTAAACTACTATGGGAACACTAATGGAGAAACGCTTTAAAAAATAAAAAAAAATTTAAATACCAAAGCTACCTAGAGGAAACCAGCTAATTTAATTTGTATGTTTTTTCTTTCTCTTGTATAATTGTTAAATAATTTCTGTTTTGTTCCCTTTTTAAAAATTTCCAACTTGTAAGTTCAGGGGTACATGTGCAGGCTTATTATATAAGTAAACATGTGCCGTGGTGGTTTGCTGCATAGATCATCCCATTACCCAGGTATTAGTCCCAGCATCCACTAGCTATTCTTCCTGATCCTCTCCCTCCTTCTATCCTACTTGTTAAAAAATTTCAAAATATTCAAATCTGTCTCCAAGGGCAGAGGAAAAATGGGGTGAAGTCAATATAATAAAGAAAAGCAAATAACTTTCAGAGTCTAAAACTATCTATACACACTTTAAAAAAGCATGTAGTTATGCATCTGAGGAATGCTCTATACTTATCTGTAAGCATATCAACGAAAGTGATTGGTGATGCAGCCAACTTCTACATACAAAAGTAAGGCATTTAGATAAAGATAGAAATAGATGAAAATAGAAAAAAGATGGTATAAAAATAAAAAATGAGAAAGGCAAATTTTTCAATTACTCTATTTCTCAAACACCTTTAAAAAAATAACCCAGAGATCTATTTTTACTTATACTACTCACATGGGAGTAAGGCAGATTTGGACTGTGGTTACTTGTTTATATTTCCCCACAGTTTTATCTCCCTTTTAGCATGGAGTTTCATCAAGGGCAAACAGTTGTGTCTTATCCATTTAAGTACTATATAAATTTAAGGTTTTTTGAATAAAAAATATATTTTTTTCTTCTAAAACCTAGGTAACCTACCTAGAAGAGGCAGAAAGAGAAATATATATGTTATTGACATGATAAAAATGGAGGTATCTGGCTTCCTAGATATCCAGCTTTCATGGGGAAGAGCATCTTTCCATAGATGACCTTTGACTTGGAGTCATTGGAATATTTGAGAGGTTATTTCCAACAGCTTGAATCTCATTCTCTCATCCTCTGGCCAGGAACTGGCATAATTTCCCTTAAGTAGTTTTATTTATTTATTTATTTTTGAGACAAGGTCTCACTCTGACACCCAGGCAACAGTGCAGTGGCACAAACATAGCTTAATGCAGCCTCAACTTCCTGGACTCAAGAGATCCTCCTGCCTTAGCCTCTCCAGTAGCTAGGACTACAGGCACACACGACCATGTCTAGCCAGTTGAATTCTTAGGTTGTCCAGTCAGTGGCGGACAAGAGTTGGAGCACAAATGCCCCATCCTCCTTCCTTGTGTGGATAGTCAATTCGACCTCCACCTTCCAGCGGTCCCTGCCAGGACTCAACCTCAAACACCCAAAGTAAAGACCTGGTCCTCAACACACCTAGTATCAGGTTCTTTCCCTTTGCTAATCGCCTACCAGTGTTAACACAGATCAGCTCTCAAGTAAACCACTTGCCCTCACATCTTTGTCCCAGGATTTGCTGGGACATCTCAAGAGTTTCAGTGTTTGCCTTCAAAGCAATTCTAAATCAAAAGAATTTTAGACTAGATGGGTGAATACAACTAGAATTTTTACTTTCTGAGTTCCTTCAAATTTCATACTCTCAGAAACCTAAACGTTAGAATTAGAAATGAAATAGGGGTCAAGCGTGGTGGCTTATGCCGATAATCCCAGCACTTTGGGAGGCCTAGGCGGGTGGATCACCAGGTCAGGAGATCAAGACCATCCTGGCCATGGTGAAGCCCTGTCTCTATTAAAATACAAAAGAGTAGCTGGATGTAGTGGTGTGCTCCTGTAGTCTCAGCTATTGGGGAGGCTGAGGCAGGGGAATCGCTAGAACCCAGGAGGTAGAGGTTGCAATGAGCTAAGATTGCGGCACTACACTACAGTCTGGCAAAAGAGTAAGACTCTATCTCCAAAA
>NW_016107324.1:915315-938810 GCF_001604975.1 Cebus imitator
AAAAAAAAAAAAAAAAAAAAAAAAAAAAAAGAGATAGAGAGATAAATGAAATTGAGGTTATCTAGAACCACCCTTATTTCTAAAGATAAATAAATAAGGGCTTTGAATAAGGCTACAGGTAGTGAGCAGCAAACCTGGGACCAAATCTCTGATTTCCCATCTTATTGTTTAGACATTTTTCCACTATACATTTCTTCACAGATAGAGGAAAAATAAGATTCAGGGAAAGAAATATGCCTATTTTCGGGCGCGTTGACTAATGCCAGTAATCCCAGCGCTTTGGGTGGCAGAGGCAGGTGAATCACGAGGTCAAGAGATCAAGACCATCTGGCCAACATGGTGAAACCCTGTCTCTACTAAAAATACAAAAATTAGCTGGGCATGGTGGCGTGCACCTGTAGTCCCAGCTATTCGGGAGGCTGAGGCAGGAGAATTGCTTGAACCCGGGAGGCGGAGGTTGCAGTGAGCAGAGATCGCACCACTGCACTCCAGCCTAGCACCTGGCAATGGAGCAAGTCTCTGTCTCAAAAAAACAAAAACAAACAAACAAACAAACAAAAGAAATATGCCCATTTTCATTACCAGTCAACTGTCAGACAAAATCACAGAACAAGTCAGTAATACTATCTTGAATACTAAAAGTAGATATCACTAATATCCTTAAGTCATATTACCTCCTAAAACCTGAATATGTCTCACCTACAGCAATTAGATTACTCATTTAGTTACTCGTTTAAAAATTATTTTATGAACTTCAACTACAAGTTAGGCAATAGGCCTTACCAGAGTCACATAATAGATGTTTCCTCCATTGATAAAATATTTGGTCAAATCTAGCCCAAATCCTAGGAGAGTTCAATATCCACGTAGCATACCCTTCTAATGTTCCAACATTTCAGTTTCTCAAGCTTCTTAACTTCAATTGTCTCCCAACTCATCTGTCCACATCCATTGCTCCACCAGAACCCTGCTATGACCTGGCACTACTCCATATCTGAAATCTCAAACTCTAAAACTCCACCCTCTGATCACAGCTTCATATCTCTTTGGCTTTCCCTTCACTCTCCATCCACAACACCTATCTTTGGCTCTTCATCATGGTCCTTTGTTCCTTAAATCCTTTCTATTTAGACCTTTTTAGCCTCATTTCCTTCTTCATTCAGTCTAGACTCCATTGTTTTGCCAACATCTTCAATTTCATTGCCCCCTGGACTATCTGCCACCCACCTTCCCATAGATTAATCCAACCATTTGTTATTTTTAAGTCCTGTACTTGGTCCTTGAACCACTGCTGAAGAAATTTGCCCTACTGTGCTGACTAATGTTAGAAGAATCTCAAAGAACAGAGTCTTGGCTGAGCCCTTAACATTACTGAATGGTCCTGCCTCACTTGTTGAGTACTTCACTTTTCTCTTATAACTTCCCTGTTCCCCTCAAGACACCAACTCAAACCTAGCTCCTCTATTCACTGATGACCTTGTTGTCTACTTCAACAGAAAACAAAGCACCAGTTTTAAAGTGGCTCAAATTCCTACCCTGCTGCTCCAATATAAAATTATCTACACTTGATGGTCATTGCTGATGGAAATGCAAAATAGTGCAGCCACCATGGAACGGAGTTTGGCAGCATCCAGCCGAAGTGCATATACCTTGACTCAGCAAGCCCACTTATAGGAATCTATCTCCGCAAACACACACACAAGCCTATTAATTCTAGCACAGTTGTAAGAAGAAAAGATTGGAAATGACCCAAATGACTTTCAGGACCATAAACTATGGCACATCCACAATGAAGCATTGTGCAGCTATACAAAAGAAATGTGGAACTTCATAGATTGTAGAGTGATCTTTGGTATTCATTAAGTGAAGAAAGCAAAGTATAGAAGAAAGTTATAACGTACTACTTTTGGTGCAGAAATGGTGGTAAAGATATAAATCTATATACACTTTTGCTTATATTTTCAAAAGGAACATGTGTAGCTGTTTGACTCTTACATATTGACTACTGCCTGGATAACTCAGGCAGGGTTTTATCTCTTTATTTGAAACCCTGCTACTGTTTCTTGCCAGTCATTTGCTAAAATGTGCCTAACATTGTTACTGCCCTCAGATAGTCTGCCACCTCCTCCTCACTGTACTGTTGGAGTCATCTCCTGCAGCAAGTCTGTGCCTCCCACTGGATCCCAGCTAGCTACTCTTCCTTGCCTGGCTTGTTGTGTTCCTACGGGACTCTGGCCTACTGCTTTCAGAGTAGAGGAATGGAGAGGACCCAAATCATGAAATAATGATGGTTTCAAAAGCTACCATGTCTTTGCTGTTGTGAATAGTGCTTCTGTGAACCCACAAATGTTTTGGTAGAATGATTTATTTGGGTATATATGCAGTAATAAGATTGCTGGGTCAATTGGTAGCTCTGTTTTAAGCTCTTTGAGAAACCTTCAAACTGCTTTCTACAGTGGCTGAACCAATTAACATTCCTACCAATGGTGTATAAGTGTTCCTTTTTCTTCACAGCCTTCCTAATATTGGTATTTGACTTTTTAATAATATCCATTTCTGACTGGTATGAGATGATATCTCATTGTGGTTTTGATTTGAATTTCTCTGATGATTAGTGATGATGATCATTTTTCATATGTTTATTGGACACTTGCATGTCTGTTTTTTGAGAAGTGCCTGTTCATGTCCTTTGCCCATTTTTTATGGGTTGTTTTTTGCTTATTGATTTTGTTTAAGTTCCTTATAAATTCTGGGTATTAGATCTTTGTCAGATGCATAGTTTGTGAATATCTTCTCCCACTCTGTATGTTGTCTGTTTATTTGGTTGATAGTTTCTTTTGCTGCACTGAAGCTCGTTAGTTAAGTTCCACTTGTCAATTTTTGTTTTTGTTGCAATTGCTTCTGGGGACTTAGCCAAAAATTATTTGCCATGACTGCCACTGAGAGGAGTATTCTGTGGGTTTTCTTTTAGGATTTTTATTGTTTGAATTATATTTAAACCTTTAATCCATATTGAGTTAATGTATGTATATGGTGAGAGTTTGGGGCCCAGTTTTATTTTTCTGCATATGGCTAACCAGTTATCCCTGACACATTTATTGAATAGAGAGCTCTTTCTTTATTGCTTGTTTTTTGTCAGGTTTGTAAAGGTCAGATGTTTGTAAATATGAAGCTTTATTTCTGGGATCTCTACTCTGTTCCATCAGTCTGTATATTTGTTTTTGAATCAGACCATGCCATTTTGATTACTGTAGCCTTATAGTATAGTTTGAAGTTGGGTAGCATGATGCCTGTGGCTTTGTTATTTTTTTTCTTAGGATTGCTTTGGCTATTCAGGCTGTTTTTGTTTTGTTTTCAGATGGGGTCTCACTCGGTTGCCTAGGCTGGTCTTGAACTTCTGGGCTCAAATGATCCTCCTGCCTTGGCCTCCCAAACTTCTGGGATTACAAACATGAGCCACCACACCTGGCCTGTTTTTTTGGTTTCATATGAAATTTTAGAATACTTTTTTCTAATTCTGTGAAAATGATGTTGGTAGTGTGAGAGAAATATCATTGAATCTATAAACTGCTTTGGGCAGTATGGCCATTTTAATAATATTGATTCGCCAATCTATGAGGATGGGATGTCTAACCATTTATTTTGTGATCTCTGATTTATTTCAGCAGTGTTTTACAGTTCTCCTTGTAGAGATCTTTTACCTCCTTAGGTGTATTCCTAGGTATTTCAATCCTTTTGTGGCTATTGTAAATGGGATTGTGTTCTTGATTTGACTCTCAGTTTAAATGTTATTGGTGTAGGGAAATGCTACTGATTTTTGTACATTGATTTAATATCCTGAAACTTCACTAAAGTCATTTATCAGTTCAGGGAGCTTTTCTTATAGTCTTTAGGGTTTTCCAGACATAAAATCATATTGTCAGCGAAGAGATATAATTGGACTTCTTTTTCTATTTGCATGCCTTTTATTTCTTTCTCTTGCCTAATTGGTCTGGCTAGGACTTCCAGTACTATGTTGAATAGGAATAGTGAGAGTGGCCATCATTCCCCTCAAGGAGAATGATTCCAACTTTTGCTCATTCAGTATGATACTGGTTAGGGGCTTGCCATAGATGGCTCTTATTATTTTGAAGTATATTCCTTTTATGCCTTGTTTGTTGAGGGTTTTTATCAGGAAAGGGTGTTTGGTTTTATTGAAGGCTTTTTCTGTGACTATTGAGATGATCATATGGTTTTTCCTTTTAATTCTGTCATGTAGTGAATCACATTAATTGATTTGCGTATGTTGAACCTGCCTTGCATCCCAGGAATAAAGCCCAGGTGCCCCTCAATGGTAGATTGGATAAAGAAAATGTGGTACATATATACCACGGAATACTATACAGCCATAAAAATGATATAATGTCCCTTGCAGCAAAATGGATGCATCTAGAGGCCATAATTCTAAACCAAAAGCAGGAAATGGAAAACCAAATACTGCATGTTCTCACTTACAAGTGGGAGCTAAACGTTGGGTATTCATAAACATAAAGATGGGAACAACAGAACAACAGACACTGTGGACTACTAGAAGGGGGAGTGTCAGCGGGTATGGGTTGAAAAACCACCTATTGGGTACTATGTTCACTACTTGGGTGATGAAATCCATACCTCAAACCTCAGCATCATGTAATATACCCATGTAACAAACCTGCACATGTAGCCCCTGTATCTAAAATAAAGTTGAAATTGAAAAATAAAAATAGCATTTCTAGGAAACTGAACAAAGTTGGAAAGGAATAGGACAGAGCAAGGGAAACTTCTGGCTTGGTTTGATAAGAGCCCTGGCTTGACTTCAATACATTTTGGTAAGTATAGTTTAAGCCAATGTTGCTTTGGCCTCTAATGCAGTCTAGGGACTATTTCAAACAAAATAAGTGGTCAGCTTTCCAATGTTAAAGGTGTTCAATTGTTTCGAAGGAATTCTCCTCAATTCTCTCCAAATATGTCAGTCCTTGTTAGATATGCAAATCCTCCTGAATTCCATAGAGAAATAAATTCCAACTAAAAAATAGACTTTGAAGTATAAAACAAAAGACAGATAATCCATTTCCCAGGGCTGCTTTTGGAAATCCCAAGAAATCCATTAAAAGCTAGAGATATCGGAGGTGTGCCTTTGAGGCACACAGGTTTTGTCACTGCCTAGAGCAACTCTGTCCCTCCAAGATGGTCTGTGACAGTTTTCTCCAAGATACACCCTCCATATCTGAGAATACAGTGCACCCGAGAAGTCAAAATTGCAAATGAAGAACCAAGTGTCAAGGTGAGAATTTCTTTTATGGATGGGAATTTATATTGATTTCCCACATTTGGGATTCATTTAAAACAGCCATCCCTCCTTCCAAGCACTAGTGCTTTCAAGGGTTAGATTAAAACAGCCCAAATGTGGGGGCATGCTGGAAACAGAAGTTATGAATTAATGAATTAGGGACAAATAGACAATATGAATAATTAGGATCCAACTCTAGATTCAGTTTTGCATGGCTGTGTCATTCTGGTCATGGAGCTAATTTTAAATGATTAGCTGCTACCACCTTTTAAATAGGTTCTTAAATAAAAAACTTAATCTTGATCTATGATTACATATATTACACATGCAAAACAAGGAGAGGGCATTGAAATATTCTGTGGATAATTAGAACTGAAGATGATTTATATTTCAAATGTCTTAGTGGCAAAAGTTGGTTTTCTGAATTTGATATTCAGGTAATTTCTTGCTAAACTGGATGAGATAGGATCTGAAGGCCTTAATTACCCAGTTTATTGTGTACACGAAACAGGTAAATTAGTTAGATAATTTTTTTATTTTCACTTGATTTGCATTATTGGTTTTCTATTATCTACAGAGTAAAATTCAACAAAAATTTAGGGTGGCCACTATATTCTAAGTGTAAGGGATTAGACAAAATTAATAAGGTGTGGTCTCAGTCAAATTATAGGGGCAGATGTAGGAAAGATCAAGGTAATTTCCTACATTGTAATGACATAATGAAAAATGTTCCACCTGGAATTGTCTAGAATCTAGAAAATGCATTTATGTTACATAAATCTATGCATTTATAAGTACAACCCTAGTCTGTATTTTCCATAAGGCTATTCCAATTTCCTAGTCCAGTACAACAGCAACAAAAACTAATTCAACAATGCTCTTTTGGGGTAAATAGATATTGACAATAAGAGTAAAAATAAATTTTCTAATTTTGATGTCTGTGTTAGGCTGAAGATATGAATGACTCATTTCTTGGCTTTTTCTTTCTAGTGACAGAGCCTAGATGTAGAAGAACCCTCAATTAGGATAGCACATGAAAATTAGTCATTTTGAAAAAGCACAGTAAGAAAGGGAATTTCTGAGTTTTAAATACAATGCTTTCTTTTGAAATATCTTCTGGATCATTGAAATTAGTGTATTTGATCTAATAATTTAGCACTAAGAAGCCTGATATTTGCTGCTGGCAAAATTAGGTAAATTAGGATAACCTTTGTATATTTACACAGACACATATCTGCACAAATGTTTAAATACAGTAGTTTTATGCATATGCATAAAGATCCATACATAATTATGAATCTGAAAAGGACACTTTGCTAAACCTTTCTGCTATAATTTGAATGTTCCACTTATTCATGAACTATCATTTAGTGTTGGCTTTATGAAAGATACTGTGTTCAGCGCCATGTGGAAACAAAGGTGAAGATACATGTTGCATTTGTGCAAAAGAAGGAGAAAATTTAGAGAGGGACAAATGCCAAATCCACAATAGTTCCCAGTGTAAGGAATCCAGGTGATGGTATCCTCCTCTAACTTATATAACAAATAAAAAGGGACCTTGCGGACTTTCTGGAAGAGGGACTGGCTGAAACTTGTCATTAGAGTTAAGCTTATTAAATATCAATAGCCACTTAAGAGGATTTCCTGAGCTTTAAGTCTGGAACATTCAGCAAAACAACACTCTATGCTAGAGTATAGGCAATGCTTCATCACAACTCCTCTCAAAGATTCAAGGAAGGTTACAGAAACTTATTTTGGAAACTTGAAAAAATAAAAGCTCAAGGATATTATGCCCCACAAATTTTATGAGCTGTAAGTGACAACTTAAATGGTTATAAAATACAGACTTTCAAAATCAGGAACAAAATCTATCCCTAATCAGTAGTCATATTAATTAGCCCAAGTATTTTTAAATTTATACAGAAATCAATCAAAAACCTCCCTGTACCCTGTACTAATTGAGGCAGGCTGCTGGTCTTGAGTATTGGTCCTAAAGGCGTTAAGAGCTTTGTTTGTCTTACCTTCTGCAGAAGGTAAGGCGTTCTATCACAGGTTTTATGGACAAAGATTTGCCTCTTTTATGAAACCCTGAGCCTTTGACTTTTATGTTCATCTCTCTCATCCTCACCTCTTGCACTTTCTAACTTACTACAACATATGGAACTTTGCTCTGTTGCATTTGTTTCTTATTGCTGCTGTAACAAATTATCATTAATGTAGTGACTTCCACAGCACAGATTTATTATCTGGCAGTTCTGTAGCTGAAAAGTCTGACATGGATCTCACTAGGCTAAAACCAAGGCGTCCTGACAGGGCTGTGTTCCTTTTAGGAGCCTCCAGGAGACAATCCATTTCCTTGCTCTGTCCAGCTTCCTTAGGTCATGATCCCCTTCTTCCATCTTCAAAGGTAGCAACACTGCATTGCTCTGTGCCTTTCCCCCGTAACTCCATCTTTCTACAGCTCTCCGCTAACTCCCTCTCCCACTTTCAAGCATCCTTGTGATTACCTGGGGCCCAACTGGATAATCCAGGATAATCTCCCTATTTTAAGGTCAGCTAATCAGCACCTTAATTCCCTTCACAATCATAATTCCTTTCTGCCATATGACATAATCTATCAACATGTCCTGGGACTTAGGATATGGGCATCTTTAGGGGAACATCATACTGCCTCTCACATCTGTCATTATAGATAACTAATAAGTTTCATTCTGTTGTGTTTGCTGATTGTTTTATAACTGTTGGTCCATTTTCCCAACCACTTTCTAAGAGCCCAGGGGGAGGGTCCAATGGATCACAGGAGTATTTATGATCTCAGTCCCTGTACTTAAGGGATATAGGAAAACAGAACATGAAAATTCTCACCTGATTACTTAACAATACTTTTCAAACATCCCGCCTTACCATCTGGGGTCTATCTATCCCCACCATGTCTGCGTTCTTACTGAGTGACCAGGTGGTCTAAAATATCTAATGCAAACCTATTGCAAAGTGAAATTACAATTCTTGAGAAAGAGGCAGGATTTTATGAACTTATGGAAAGTGATGGAGAACTCTTAAATCACATATAAGGCTATTGGGAAATGGAGTTTAGAGCAGTCAACATCCAAACAGGATGAATTGGCAAGGATGCTGCTGCCCAGGGTAGCCTTGGAAGAGAGGCCTTGGAAAGACTGATGAAGGTTTCAAATGTGGGTCACACTGCAAGTGGAAAAGTGAAGCCAGGAGGTGATATGATGCCATGCAATCTGATGTAATTAACACGCAGTTAATAGTCTTTATTCTAAGAATTAATGCATACTTATGATTTGAACTTAAACTTTTATTTATTTATTCTTAAAGAATATATAAATCAAATCATATCCTTCCTCTTAAAATCCTCCAAGGGCTTCCTCTCACATTTAGAATAAAATGCAAACTCTTCGTCCCAGGCCTGTAAAGCCCCACGTGGCCTTGTGCCTCCACCCTCTCTGACCTCATCTCCTCCCTCCTCCACCTTGACCAGTGATCTGCAGCTACACAGTCCTCCACCTGAGCTCCACCTTTAGGTTCTTTACATTCGTTTGTCCCTACACCTGCAATGTTCTTCCTGTACACTGTTGCATGGCTGGCTCCTCCTTGTCATTTGGATCTCAGGTTAAATGTTCAAGTGAGACCTTCATCATGTACCTACCCCAACCCCTTATATGAATTCCTGGCATAGTATTTATCACTCTGAGACTTTTCTCGTAATTAGGTAATTTGCTCCAAGAGAGCAAAGAAAGTATCACTGTGGCTCACTGCTGTATCCTCTGTGTCAAGAACTGTGCTTGGCAGAGGGTAGGGACTCAATAGTAAGGGAGGGCATGAAGGAATAGATAACTGGATTTACACATGACTTTATTATTGTGTCATTTTGGATGGCACACCCCTGGGTTCAAACCTGATTTTACATTATCATGAAATTTGCTCTTGTCTCTGTGAACATTTCTGTTCATTGGCCATATGGCAAATCAATTCAATCAAAACATTTGGCTTTTAAGTTTGGATAACAACAAACATCTGTACTGAAAAAAAGAAACTGGCTAGACATTTTGGTGTGTATAGAGACTACCTAAGCCTCAACATTTTTTCTTGTGTTATTTGCTAAGTGGCCAAAAAAAGATGGGACAATAATGATGAGTTACTTTAATCTTAGTTGCTTCAACTAATTTTGATAAGCAATATATATGGAGATTGAATACAGTGATGTACATATAAAAACATTTCACACAGCTCATTTAGTGCCATTATTTTGTGAAAGGTATTATGGTTAAATTTTAGCTCTTAATTGTGCTTACTAAAAATGAGAGGGGTTTTTTTTTTGGTATTAAAATAGGTAGAAGTCCCAGAAATGCAAATAAAATAACTAAAAGTAAGAATTGAATAAAATCTAGGTGATAAAACACTTGACAGAGTTGGAAAACATCAAAAATATAGTTTTTGTCCCATATTGAAATAAAAAATAAATTTACTGTAATAGGACTTGGGACATGAAATGTATTTATCATGCCCAGAGAACAAACTGATGAATATGAATTTTTTTAATAAGCAGAATAAATGTCAGGGCAGATAAATCTACCACAAAAGCAAACAGAATCTCTTCATAAATAGCAAATCACACAATGCCATGGCCATCTTTTTTTTTTTTTTTTTCTTTTGTCAACTTGCATCAACCTCCTTCCTTTTACCAGTCCTCAGATCTGAACCATGCATATTTATCATCCTAAGGTCAAAGCAAATTTTCTCACTGTGCTGTAGTCTAGGATAAAATCATTAAATATTCCCAAGGGTTGATCAGCTGACGCTGCAAAGCTCATAGTTTCCGAAGTGAAATGTTATCATGGCCATTTCCTTAAGCACATTTGCTGCTTTTAAAGATGATTTTGCATATTTATTTGAGCAATAATTTAACTTACAACCTAATGGCTGTATGTCCAGAGCTATAGGATGGTGGAAAATTTTCCATGGGTAACAGTTTTCATAGGAGATTTAGAAAAAAATAAACAAGAACTAAGATAGGGAATTTAGGATGAGAAGCAGTATAGGAGAAGGAAAAGGGCTTAAGCTTGGGAGTCTCACAGATGGGTTGGAATTCTGGTTCTGCCTCTTTGCAGGGGCATAAACTTTGAGCAAGCTGTGTAAACTTTGGGAGCTTCCATTTCCTCATCTACAAAATATGGATGGTCTGCAAACTTTTCAGGCTGCTGAGGGTTCAATGAAGTGATTTCCATGAAACATGTGGCATGTGCTGGATGCCTAGCAAATGGCCCTGGATTAACTGAGAAGAGCAAGTTTTCCCATGTCAAAAATAGGAAAAATGGATGAAGTAGGCTTAGATGTTTTAATTTACTGAAGAAGTCATTTTTGACTTTCTGTGGGTGGTGACCCAACTGGAAGCTCTTTTCTGCCACATTCCATGACTTGGAACCCTTCCTAAGGTCACTGCTTCTGGGGCTGCCTTCCAAACTCACAGCCCTCATTCTCTCTCATTTCTTACTCGGGACCACAGTGAGAGCACTGCCCCACAGGAATCAAATAGTGAGATTCCAGTACAGGGAAAAATACTAATTTTGAATCAATCCCCAGTGGGAGAGGGGTTTAAAAATGAAGAACCTAATACAGCTCAGGGAGAAACTTCAGGTTTCTTCTCCTGCTGTTTTGTGTGTGCATTGACAATGAAATGTAGCAAAACTGAGAGTGTCGAAACGTCTTGGGCTTCCCTCCATCCTATAACCCACCTTCCTTCAAGCTGCTCCAGCTTCTCAGACCTGTGACCACCTGCCAGGCTCCCAAATTCCCTTCCACTTAGAGCCTATCAAAATCCCATGTGACCAGTCATCCATTACAAGGATAACATTTGATTAAGTTATTTACACTAAGGAATAATGGTTGGCAGAAAGTGATGTGTTAATTCCCGAGGGATTACTTTTCTAATTTAAAAGGAAAAAACATCTCTAGGTACTTTTGGCCAAAGCATCCCTTTAGATTAAGCTGAAGCATCATCCCCTGTATCTAGATGAAGACCAGCTTTGGTTAAGTCTCAGATAATGTTCTATAATACAAAGTTTTACAAACCACGAATGAACAAAGTCATCCATTTAGTCATTTATTCATCAAAGTTCTGTCTGCAGTTTAGGTGTTGTACTTAAGTGCTAAAATGGATCACAAGACACTGGGGTGCCTACATTTTTTGTGTTGGCTTTCTTGATACCTACATTGAAAAGGATGTGGTTCTTTTGTAATGTAAGCTGAATGGTTACCATTTCAGAGAACTGCCTCATATGACCCTGGTCGATTCCTAATTGTATAAGCATATACTTTTGCTATTAATCCCTCCTAAGTCTTGCTATATAAGCATGTAAAATAATTTTGAAGACAGTGGTAGAGCTTTATGGAACACATCCTGCATAATCCCTAACTATACTGTACATTTAAGCGGTAAATGCTACCATCTCCAGCTCTAATCTGGGCTGCTTCTACCGTTACTGCCTCATGATGACATGTGACTGCAATACCACAGTGCAAAGAAAATGTATTTATTTTACATTAAAAAAATGTAAGCAGCATGTGGTTTTAGAGTCACTAAGATTTTTCTATCGAAACACAAAACTGGTGTTCCATTTCAATTGTTTTTAGAAATGACACTGTAGCCTGGCGCAATCTGAACAAAGGAGATTGAACTATGTGTCATATGGATTCAGTCTTCCCTTATGTAACTTTATTGGTTCTGAGGCTGATGGGGTGTGTGCTGAGGTCCTCATGTGGGAGAACTACACTTGCTATTCCTTGGGACTCTTCAAGGCATTCCTAAATTTTATGTAACAAGCCACCAATGTGAGAGTTAATTTTCTGCCACAAATTGCAATCTACACTAGAGTCTTGATTTAAGTAGGCAGTAACAGGACTACCCCCATCATTGTTTACAATTGCTTATGTGCAAGAGCCATGGAACCAGTGAAACATGATGACTTTGAGGCCTGGGGTGGCTCCTTCACTTCTTGATGTTAGTACTACCTGACTTCTCTGAGCCTCAGTGTTTTCATCTGGAAAATGGGGCTGTAGTGAGGATTAAATAAAATAATGCCCCCTGGAGGCAACAGGAATTCAAAGTTTATGCACATCTACTTTTTCCTCCATAAGGCTGGTGCTGCTGATTCCTGTGGTGACCGCTGGGAACAAGTGAGGCAGTGTGATGGGACCGGGGAAGGGATCTGAGCCTCACAGGTCTGAAGAGCACTGCCTGAAGGCAGCTGCAGCTGATGTGTCATAGTCTTACTGAGAAGGCATAGGATAAGCCTCTATTACTGAGGAACAAGGGGCTTAATGTTGTTTTGTTCGGGGCTGAGACTTACTTGTATTGAGTCTGCAAAACATCAGAGTTCAATCTCCACCCGTGCCACACCCTGTTCCTTCTTCCATTAAAGCAGGGTCATGACCCATTAGGGCTGCCGCTCCCCACCCTCAACTAGACTTAAAAAGCTCCTTCAGTGTGTGTCTTTTCATCTGTGTCATTCTGGTGCAGGGTATTATTGGAAGAATAAATGGAATGACTTTAGGTATTTGTATTTAGGTAGATGATTCATCTGTGGTTGCTTTGTTACAGAGAATGTTACAGAACTGTAGAATCTGAATCGGACCCTCAATCAGATGATTAGAGAACATGTTCTCCATCCTTCTCTTTTCTTTCCCTTTCCAAGCCCAGAAATAAAGATGAAAAAGTAAGACTGAGCATGGTAGCTCACACCTCTAATCCTAGCACTTTGGGAGGCTGAGGTGGCTGGATCATTTGAGGTGTGGAGTTCAAGACCAGCCTGGCCAACATGGTAAAGCCCTGTCTCTACTAAAACTACAAAAATTTGCTGGGCATGTTAGCACACGCCTGTAATCCCAGCTACTTGGGAGGCAGAGGCAGGAGAATTGCTTGAATCCAGGAGACAGAGGTTGCAGTGAGCCAAGATTGTGGCACTGGACTCCAGCTGGGTGACAGAGTGAGATTCCATCTAAATACATATATATATACACATACATATATATATGTACGTATGTGTATATGTGTGTGTGTGTGTGTGTGTGTGTGTGTGTGTGTGTGTGTGTGTGTGTATAAAATAATGGGGTTTGTTTCGGTGTCAAGAGTTTTACATTTACCACTCCATTTTATTGATTGTTCAAGTGTGCGTATGTGTATGTGTATGTGTGTGTGTTTCTTTTGAGACAGGGTCTTACTCTGTTGCCCAGGCTGGAGTGCAGTGGTGTGATCTCGGCTCACTGCAACCTCAACCTCCCGGGTTCAAGTGATCCTTTTGCCACAGCCTCCAGAGTAGTTGTGATTACAGGCATGCAGCACCATGCCTGATGAAATTTTTATTTTTTGTAGAGTCAGGGTCTTGTCATGTTGCCAACCTGGTCTTGAACTCCTGGATGCAAGCGGTCCTCCTGCGTCAGCCTCCCAAAGTGCTAGCATTACAGGTATGAGCTACTGCACGTGGCTGTTGATGTGTTTTGTTTGTTTTCGTTTTCATTAGGGAAATGTCTGTTTTCCTCATTGAGTGAGGCTGTGTGAAAATGTGCCTCTAGTTTAAATTCCTACCTTATCCTTTAGTGCCCTGGGATTGTAAGTTACTTAGCCTCAGTAAGTGTGTCTTTTTAGCTGTATAATGAAGATTTCTACATCCAGTGATGCTGGTAATAGTAACAGTGATATGTTGCAAAGGGGGTTTTCAACCATGAAATGTAGTGGGGTACCTGGTACCATGCAGCTATCACACTCCCTCCTCTCCCCCTAAGGAGCACGGTAGTGCCTGTCACATGTTGGGAGAGTCCTGCAGAGACAGTGCTCTCTACTGTGCCAAGCAGCTTTCAGAAGTAATCCAGAACATTTCCTTCAGGTGACAGATCCTGCAGTAGATTTTCCAAGTCCCAGAGTTAGTGTTATACAAACTGCAATTTGTGAATCCCAAATTTCATAAGAGCAGTAGCAGCAGCAGATGGCAAAAATACATTTCTAATTCATTTAAAATCTGCTCCAAGAAATGAGTTCTCCCTGTACTCTTTATCCTGTTATTTTTCTATATGTCTCTTCTATGGCTTCTAAATAAAATAATTATCAAGGAGAGAGACTGGCTTATGTTCCCCTCTGCCGAGAGGCAGCAGCAGTTTATGTCCCATAGTTTTACAGGGGAATTATAACGCAAGCTTTTATTACTGAGAAACAAGGAGCTTAATTTTTGCTGTTTTTCAAGTCAGGCTTTAATGATGGCAAGATACTGGGTATAATTTACCTTTACGTTTATGGAATGTTTTCTTATTTTAAAATGTATAGCTGTGTCAAAGGCAACAGGCAGCCTTAGCCAAGGGCTTAAGAAATTTACTGCAGTCTTGTTTCTCCATGAATTTTATGTACTATAAGCAAAGTTTTAATAGCTGCTTAAAAGTATCTTTTATAATTATGACTGTGATTGTGGAGGGATTAGAAAATTAACTGAGGCCATGCGTGGTGGCTCATGTCTGTAATCCTAGCACTTTGGGAGGCTGAGGTGGGTGGATGGCTTGAGCCCAGGAGTTTGAGATCAGCCTGAGCAACATGGTGAAACCCTGTTTCTATAAAAATAAAAAAATACAAAAATTAACCCAGGGTGTGGTGGTGTGTGCCTGTAGTCCCAGCTACTCAGGAGGCTGTGGTGGGAGAATCACCTGAGGCCAGGAGGTTAACGCTGCAGTGAGCTCTGATTGTGCCACTGGACTCCAGCCTGGGTGGCAGAGTGAAAAAAAAAAAAAGACTGAATGGAAATCAATCAAGAAATGTTTATGAGGAGATGACTACATGCAAAACACTTGATTAAAGCAGCAAGGCTCTTGCCTAAGGAGCTTAAAATCTTGGAGAGACAAGATACACAGGTGGTATAAGGCAGACTGTGTTTATTGGGCGTATCTTCCAAGTAACACCCTTCAGGGAGCCAGGGAATAGGCTGAAGAGGATTGTGATGGTGTGTTCACACCATCAGGCCTGTTCAAATTCCAAGCTCCTTTCTGGGCCTAGAGAAAGTGTAGAGCCCTGGCTTCCATCTGCGGGTTTCAGAGCTGGAGTTGATTGAATGAGATGAGTTGGGATAAGGTTGCATTGGATCCCACCTGGGAATGGCAGGAATAAAAATCCAAGAGGGATAACTAGTTAGGCCAGAGAAATAAAGCCCTAAGAAAGTAGAGGCTTGAAATATTTCTGGTAACAACAGTTTGCCTTGAAAGGAAGCCTTTTCCTGGGAAACTGTAGCTCTTCCTATGTGCAGGGGGCCAGGGCACATCCATTGAGCCAGTTTAAACTGGCCATCGGTCAGAAGCCCTCTTCCTATCTTTCTGTTACTGGCTAGAGACTGGGCCCATTTCTGATGAGCTCCTACAGTGTTTATTTGAAATTGGGCCATCCAAGAAAATCAGGAACCATGTCAGGTCCTGTCCTGTATAACTGGTTGGTACACTAACTTTATTATGCATTTTGATAAAGTTCCCTCTCTCTGTGCTTTTAGGTAATATTTTCTATCTCGCTTTAGTTTTTGGAAGGTTGATTACTAAGCAGTCAAGACCCATTGCCATCATGACTAACTTTCAGATATAGAAGACTGTACAAGAGGCGACATTGGACTGCATTTGTACTAGACAAATAGGCCATCCTGGAATAGAATGAGGCATTTCTAATGCTGCAGTTTTATTTTAAGGTCCATACTCAGGATCTAACTCAGCTCCCTTACTTGATGGCTCAGAAAGCAGTTATAGAAAATTCTCACAAAGCTGGCTGAGGGTGTTCTTAATGATCTCCTTTCACTAATACAGATCAACCATAAACAGAGCATATCCTTTGTCCTAGAGAGTTTGGCACCCAGAAGCAAAATTCTTTTGGCATTGGGCAGATTCTCCGGGACTGAGTCTCTCTAGCTGAGGGAACATGTGCCATCCTTTGAAAATTAGAGCCCTGTGACTGTTTAATGTGACCTTGGTCAAGCCATCAGATTCTTCTTTTGTCTCTCTTCAGTGCCACTGGATAGCTATTGATTAATATTTACTGAATGTTCACAATGTACCAGCTGCCACTGAGATGCAAGTAGCTGATGATCTGTTTAAATTGCTGCTATTTTGTTTGGTTGAAAGAGTCTAACTTGAAACTTTCTGAGGCAGTCTGTGAATGTCACTGCTACGGCAGCATCAGGGTCGAGGCCAGGGTCGAGGCCAGCTCTAGGCTTTTTGGGGATAAGCTGAATGAGCTCAGAGGTGCAGGTAGCTTTGATCTCTTCCCGAAGGAACTTGACTTGGAGAAAATATCTCTTTCTCAGCAGAGAGAAGTAGATGGTGAGGATTGATGTTTCCCAGATAGAAAGGTGATTTATATCTAAGTCTTTGTGGGAGACAGAATGTCTAGGAAAGAAAGAGGAAACCTTTCTAAGTAGAACTTTTGGCCAGGAGTCAGAAGACTGTCACAAGAATGCTGTGTTCTTTGTCCCCCTCTTTCTGTGTGGCGTGGCTTTCTTTCTAGTGTCTGGGAAAGAGAGAGAAACTGAGAGAGAACAGCCTTCATGATAACAGAAACGTGACATGGGCTTTGAGAAGAACAAGTTCACAGGTTCTACAAGGTGGCAATGCAGATCAGAGCAACAGGGAAGTGGGAAAGGCTGCCGGGTGCCCAGGTCATAAGGCGAGTAAAGAGGCTCACAGGTTGCCTTTGAAGTTAAGCACAGTAGTAGGTACATGGGACATTTAAAAAGGAATAAGTTTTTAAATTAAGTTTGATCTAAACAGAATCTTTAAATATATAAAGTTGACCAATTAAAATTATTTCTGATATAGGGAAAGATAATTTGTGGTATATGAAGGTAGGGAATAACATGCTTTCTTTTTCTTTTTCTTTTTTTTTTTCCAGAGCAACTAGTTTAGAAGTCCCGGAGCTGAGGGATGAGGTTTGATGGCACTCAAAGCTGCAACATTGATTTCTTTAGTCAGAATTAGAAAAACATCTTGAAAAACAGTAGATTAAAATACCAGAAGACAGTCTTTCTGGCAGCATATTCTACTTAAAATGATGAGCATTTAGAAATAGCCCTTCATACTATCTAAAAAAATTACATTTTCAAAATTGTAGCAGAAGAAATTACTATTCAGAGTTGAGCTTTGTGATGTTTAAGTGAAAAAGGAAAAAGGCAGGAGAAAAAGGATGGAGGCAAGAGAGATGAAGAAGTAGACACAGTAATAGAAACAATATAGGAATTAAAAAGTGGATATAACTACTAATACTGTAGAAATTTAAAAAATCAATAATATATTTTGATGCACACCTTTCTGCCAGTAATGTTTAATACTAATACAAAATGGATAATTTCCTAAAAAACAATAATTTAAAAAACGACTCATGGAGAAATTAGGAATCAAAATATACCAATAGCCATTAAAGAAACTGAATCAGTAATCAAAAGGCTAAGCTTACCCAGAATACATAAAACTCAGATGCTTTTATATGTGATGCTTAACAAATCTTCAAGCAATAAATAGTCTCTTTATTACATAATGTGTTTTAGAGAATAGAAAAAGAGAAAGCTATCTAACTCATCTGGCTAGTCACTAAAAGTAAACAAGAAAGTACAAGAAAGTTACAGACTACTCTCACTAATGAATATAAATCAGATATTCCTAAGTAGAATATTAGTCAATTAGGTCAGCAGTATGTATGACCAAAGAATATTTATTTAAGAAATGAAGGCATAGTTTAATATTTTAAAATCTATTAATGATTACTATGAAGGGAGATTATATCATAAAGCATATGATCATACCAATAGACACAAAAAATTCCGATAAAATTCAACATTCATCTAGGATTAAGAATTCTAACCAAACTACAAATAAGAATGTCCTAACTTGCTAAAAGATATCTTTTTAAAATCAAATTATGTATTAATCTATAACTGTAATTCCAATTGAAATCCAATAGAGATTCTCATGACATACGACAAGCTTATCTTAAAGGTCACTGGGAGGAGCAAAAAGTTAAAAAGAGCTAAGATACTTTGAAATACAAAAGATAGTCGGACTTGTCATTATTATAAAGTCTTGGCGACTAAGACATGTGATCTTGGCGTGGGATAGATTAAAAAGAACCAGTGAAACAGAATAAGGAGTCTACAAACAACCCCAAACATACATGAAAATACATATATGACAGAGATGTCATTTCCGATAAGCATGGAAAAAATAAAATCTTCAATAAAGATGGAAAATTATAAAGCCCTATTTCCCAACATACACAAATTCCAGAGAGACCAACGATTTAAGTGTGAGAAGTGAAATTTGAACACTTTTAGCAAATAATACAGGAAAATATATTTATGACCTCAAAGTAGAAAAATGTTTCTTAAACAAGACATAAAAAGCAAAAACCATAAAGCAAAATATAAACAAATTGGACTCCATTAAACTCAAAACTTCTGTAAAACAAAAACCCCACAATACATATGCACATGCGCGCACACACACGCACCCCCTTCCCCCCGCTAACACACCCACACTGGGAGAAGATATTTGTGATGCACATAACCTTCAAATTGTTACTTGAATTAAAATGCATGCTTACAAGTCAACATAAAGTAGACAACCCAACAGAAAAAAAAAGGATGGCTCAAGCCTGTAATCCCAGCACTTTGGGAGGCCGAGGCAGGTGGATCACAAGGTCAAGAGATCGAGACCATCCTGGTCAACACAGTGAAACCCTGTCTCTACTAAAAATACAAAACATTAGCTGGGCATGGTGGCACGTGCCTGTAATCCCAGCTACTGAGGAGGTTGAGGCAGGAGAATTGCCTGAACCCAGGAGGCAGAGGTTGCGGTGAGCCGAGATTGCGCCATTGCACTCCAGCCTGGGCAACAAGAGTGAAACTCCGTCTCAAAAAAAGAAAAAAGGAGGGGGAAAATAAGTGAATAGGCAATCTATTGTGTGAGAAATGCCCATGGTCCACAAATACGTGGAAAGATGCTCAACCTCACTAGAAATATAAAAAACAAAAGTGTAAAAAATGACAAGATGTCATTTCATCCTCATATTTGCCCAAATTAATGCCAAATACTAGAAAAGAGGAAGCGGAATGAAAGTTCTCATATATTGCTCCTCAAAGAACTAAAACAATACAAAAAGGAGAATAATTGGCAATAAAATAAAAGTAAAAAAGTGCTGCCTTGTGACTCACAACTCCACTTCCAGAGGTGTAAAGAGACCCATGCACAGGTGTGTAGCGAGACAGATTAGGAACATTCCTTGCAGTGTTGTTGGTAACAGCGAAAACTCAGAAACAATTTATATGTCCATCAAGAAAAGACAATATTAAAATCAATCATGATGTATTTCACAGTGGAACACCACATAATGCTTCAAAATGGGCCTGTTGACAAATGGTTAAATATAAAAATATATTTAAAACATTGCCTGAACAAGATAGGCTGCTAACCTCTGTAAAGTGAAAGAGAATGGACTGGGGAGGGAATACCCTGGGGAGTTTCAACTATCCCTATACACTACTACTTTATTCCTTAGGAAAAACAACATGGAGCCATATGGCAAAGTGTTAGCTTCCAATAGAGCTGGGAAGTGGCCGGGTTATGCTGTTCTCAGTTCTCTTCTACAGATCTGGAATAACTCCTAATAAATTAAAACATAGGAAAAGCAACAAATGAGTTGCATTTCTACAACTGAAGTGAAATGCAGCAACACCTGCAGCAACAACAGGTCACTGAGTCAGCTGAGAGACTAAGACCATCCTTGCAGCCAGGTCAGTGGGTAACTAAGAACAGCAGGAACCTATGCAGAGAGACGATAGTTAACGCCCGAATTAGATGCTTGTTGGTGGCTGGCACCCCATTAAATAACTGCCTCATAGTTTCACCACACAGTTTCATCTTCTTTTCAGTGCCTTCCTATTTTTAGAATCTGATGTTCTGAGATAAAGAAACATTTTTGTGCTTCGTAAACCTAGAGAAGTGGACCCTCCCCCAGCCATGTTCTCAACCATCTGGCCTTGCAGAGACTGGGAATCTGGCTTCGCATCAGATTTGTGAAAGCACTGAGAACGTAAATGACTTCTGGGACCAGGAGGGTAAATCATCAGGATCCAGACGTGGGCAGGTGTAAGCCTGGGAAGTGGAGGGGAAGTGGAGAGGGCCTGGAGAAGGCAGCTAAGGAGGGAAGTGGCCACAGCTTTAGCTGATTGTGGGCACATGGAAATGAGGCTGTGTCATCAGATTTTCCAATTCAGAGGAAGCCAGAAATTTGAATTCTTTTTTAAAAATGTGAGATCTCCTGTTTTTTAAATGCTTCAAGTAATTTGAACATATCTTAAAATAATACGTAGCAGAAAACAACAACGAGAACAACATGAAGCAAGCCTCTCCTGGATTCTTTTTCTTTTTCCTATTCATTCTATTTCTAGAGCTCCTTGAAGACTTCTGCTAGCAGACCATCATCTTGTTTAGAATTGGCAGAGAAAGCACCAGCTGCTGGAATCCCACGACCGACTGGGTCTCACTACTGGCCCCAGTTGCTGAGGAACTTCAAGTGCAGAGCAACAATGAAGACACACATACTCTCTTTCCTCTCTCTCTCTCTCTCAATCTCTCTCTCTCTCTCTCAACTGTCAACAATTGGCATAGTCAAAAATAAAGCACAGACCTGACATGTCAGCCTTGTGAAATCCAAACAGGACCACTGAATGAGCTGGAAAGAGCCATGGCACTCACTGCGTGATGAACTGTGACCTCAATTCACACTATCCCTTTTATGCACTTCTGCGGTCTCCTCCCACTTCCTCACTCACGTGCATCCCAAGGGTAGCCCCTGAAGCCACGTGAGTTTTTCCAGTTCCTTCATAACAGCTTACCGCAAGTGGGGAAACTGAGGGCCGGCATGGCATAGGCGGCCCATGAGTCACAACACTGCACTGTTACATCCAGAAAACAGCCTCTATGTGGAGGCACCAGTGGTGTCTCAGGAATTTGATGAGTGCGTTGTCGGCACAGGTGTGCATTGAGGGTCTAAATAACACCTGATCACTTCACTATACTTTGTTTTTCCTGCTATGGAGAGAAGATTGTGGAATCAGAAGAAAAAATTTAGAATTGGTACAGAACTGCTCTTATTTGCAGTTATAAAAAGGAACTGTACATTTTCCCAGCCTTCCAAGATGATAACGCTGGGTTTTATTTTTGGAAAAAGTACTTTTCGTCTTGTAAAAATTTAATGGCCTTTCAGTGACAGGGAAGTTCTGAGTGGTTTTTACTGGCTCTTTTCTGGCCGCAGCAGAAGGTGAATGCTAGGGCTAGGGCCTTCTCCCTGCTTGAAGGGATGGCCAGGCAGAGGAAACACGCCCCCTCCATTGTCTGGGTGCTGCTGCTTCGCAAATTGTTCCTGTACAACATTCTTTTCTTCCCTCTCTGAGCTAGAGGCAAGGCAAAGGTAGCCAGATCTTTAGATAAGATTGCCAATATTAACATCTAACTTCTGGTAGTACTTTTCTGTCTACAGATGTCTAAGTGCCAATTCCTTTCTCTTTTAGATTTGCAATGAGCAGAGACTTCCTTCTACTTGGTGTTAATATAAAATGATCATACATCTAATCATTAATATAAAACTTGAACCAGGGCTTCTCAAGGTTGAACATGCATCTGAATCACCTGGGGGATTTGTTAAACTGTAGATTCTGATCCTGTTTGTGGAGCAGGCTGCCAGGCTGCTATTACTGTCAGGTGATGCTGATGTTGCTGGCTCGTGGACTGCACCTGGAGGAGCAAGGGAGGGTTCAGGATAACAGAAGGGGAGGCTGAGAAGAAGATGCAGTTTCCCTCTTTTTGTTCTGAGGTTGTCCTGTTCTTGCCTTACCCAGGATAATCATCCATCATCCAAGCCTACCTCCTTGGGAGGATGCCTTGGCTACCAGCAAGGACCCAGGAGGAGGCTGGGTGTGTGTGTTTCTTTGTGAAAAAAGACAACAGTGCTAGCAGTCATTGTTCTCAGAACAGATGCTCTGGTTCTTTAGCTCCCCTGACAATTATTCTCCAGGATTCTTAGATCAGCAGCTGAGGCTGGAGGAGGTGAGCCTGCAATCAGAAGGTGTTGGTGGAAAGAAGCTCTGTGGACGCTTGAAAGCAGCAAATTATCAGTTGTGTTTGTTTTGAGGTTGTGGCAGACTAGGTAATTGAGAGAGAGAGGGTGAGGATGCTACTAGTCTGCTCCAAGATTTTTCCCTGTCGCAGACTGGATGGAGTGAAATTAAGCTTTTAAGTGCCAGGCCTTTTGGCCAGAGTCCCTGGCACACAGATGGTGTCACAGGCCGGCTCCTTTCCTGCTCCTGACACAGAGGTGTTGAGGGCCTTCAGGCCCTGTAGGACTGCAACAGATGTTGTTTGGTTCCGGCAACTGAGCAGGAGCCTTGGCTGCAATGTAAACATTTCATCAGTTCCGGTTCTTTTGCTGCTCTGCCTTTGAACAATTCCTTTCTTAGAGGTGTCTACGTCCACCTGTCCAGGCTTTCGCTGGTTAGCTACTGATGGGAAGGGGCTGTAATGTATTCCCAAAGCTTGCCCTGCTTATCACTTTACTGCAGAAGGCCCTATATACAGACCTAGGGGGAGAGCAGACTCACCGACTGTCCAGATGCTGCAGTTGACAAATCCCACTCACTACCTCTCTCATACACTCTGATAGAGGTGCTGGCCCATCAGTATTCATCATGGCTGGAGTAAAATAAAGCTGGCAGCCCTCAGTGTACAATGTCTTCAAAAGTTTTAGAATATCTCCAACTAATTCTGATCAGTTTCTAGAATAAAGTTATACCTACGATTTTTCCTAAATAATTTTGGCAATGGTAAAAAAATTTTTTTTTTAATTAGAATGATGTCCTACTCAAATTAAGAAAAATGAGTTGGGGCCAGGCACGGTGGCTCACGCCTGTAATCCCAGCACTTTGGGAGGCCAAGGTGGGTGGATCACAATGTCAAGAGATCGAGACCATCCTGGTCAACATGGTGAAACCCCGTCTCTACTAAAAATACAAAAAACATCAGCTGGGCATGGTGGCACGTGCCTGTAATCCCAGCTACTCAGGAGGCTGAGGCAGGAGAATTGCCTGAACCCAGGAGGCGGAGG
>NW_016107324.1:938858-1001069 GCF_001604975.1 Cebus imitator
AGAGCGAAACTCCGTCTCAAAAAAAAAAAAAAAAAGAAAAATGAGTTAAAGTAAAAGAACAGTCTCCAACTGATAAGACAGCAAATAACCCCAATTCATTTTAAATTGAAGAAGACCTGAATGAGCAGGAGAAGGCGAGTCCACACTTGCCTACTGAGATTTCTTTTGGAAGTAGGGAAAATACTACTTGTATTTCACAGAATACCAAATCTGTCAGTCAAAACTGTAAACACTCTATCTGCTATCAGAAAACGAGTTTCAGAACATGCTATTTCTACATACAAGGGAGGAGTGGAAGTCCACAGGGGGAGCTCTGGTTCACCTAAAGGTCAATTGGCTAATAGGTGGATGCTGCTGCCTGCTGCAAGTCGCCCAACCCCAGTGGAACTGCACCGTGACTCACAGCAGAAGATGCGAATGTCCCTTTGTTCTCAATGAAAAGACTCTTCAGGGCAGGCATGCCCACTGCATTGTGTAGGACCATGGGTCTGTGTCATTCTCTTTGTCCCCAGTGCCGTCACACAAATACAGAAGACCAGATTATGCGTGTCTTCGTCTCTTGCCACACTCTCAGCACCTACAGTATGGGTTCTTGTTCACTGTTGGTCGGCTTGGCCCTGCCAGAGGCTCTTATGCATTAGGCACTTTCAAGTACATCACCGAATCCCAACCTAGTGGGGTAAGGAACACTGCTTTCATTATTCTAATTATGAAAAATCCCTAACTTAAAGAGGTGAATTTTTGTTGTTGCTGTTTTAAAGTCAAAGGCCGCATGGCATGTGTCTGAGCCAGATTTCAAAGTCATCTTGACTCTCAGACTCTGTCGTTTCTATTGGTCCTGCTAAACAGTGAAGGGGTGGGGCCTTGCATTTGTGCGCTGACAAATGAAGCAGCCTTAATCCATGTGACATGTGGTCCCCTCTCTGTGGCTGAAGAGGAAATGACTACAGTAGAGGCTGGCCATTCTGGCTCACTCTCAAGTTTGGATTTTAATGAATTAAGGGTTTGAAGACAAAAGGTCACCACTGAGACCCCCCAGTTGTGCCACTGTGGGACAAGGAAGTGGCTGGGAGTCTGGGAGAAGAACCTGACTTTGTGCTGTTCTAAGCATGGGTGCTGCTGCCTCAGTGCACACAGGGGAGCCTCTATGATTCACCTCATCAGTAAACATCTACTGAGTTCCTACTGTGTGCCAGCCATGGAGAGGCACCAGGAATTCAGTGAGGAATATTCAGACACAGTCTTTATTTGGGGAAGACACCACCCTTTAAGCAGATTCAGGACAGCAAGACAGAGCTGGCCCGCACAGAGAAATGTAAAAGTTGTGCTAGGCAGATAAGCTAACCCCTTAGGATGTTTTAGATTTGTTTAGAACTTTTCTTCTTGGTCGTTGTACGCGTTATCCTAATGAGAGCATCTTACGCAAAAATGGAGACCACGTTTCTAACTCGACGCTCTTCTTTTATAGAAAGGTGCATTTCTGTTTTGAAAAGCTATTCTCTCTTCCCTGTAGAACACGTTTCTGTAACTGTTAGGTAACACTCGTGACAATTCACTGGTGATTCTTAGGACAGAAATTAGAGTCACAGAAACATCTTCAACTTGTAAGTGAAATCTATAGGCTTCCTTCTGGAGAAAGTTTCTTCCCAGAGCTAAAGCTGATTAACATCCAAACAACTATCCAGGTACTCTTGCAATGCACAAACCACCACCACACTAGAACTGATGGGGAAGGGAGAAAACTGCAGAAGACCACATCAAAGAAAGCCAGTTTAAGAGAATAACTTTTAAAGGCTCACTGGGAGATGTTGGGGATGAAGCTTTTCTGACAGAGCAATTTGCCTGAGAAAGATGGTCAGAGGTCTTTCAGCTGAGAACTTTAGTCAATTACAATCACAGCTGCACTGCTGAGATGCCAATTTATACTCAGATGCTGCCAAATGGAGCAATTTCCACGATATGCACCACATGCTTATTCTCCAAAGACACTCTCTATTGTAACAAGCTTGGTCACTGCTTCAAGGATTCAACAGGCTGCGTGATGCTAACAGGCTGGTATACGATTTCACATTTGAGCATACTGTTCTTGGACATGGAGGGGCCATTCTCTATGGCTAAGAAAAGGGCATGGGGAACTGGTCCCATCAGTGAGAAGCTCTTAGATTTGGTCGTGATTATGCTCCAAGGTGTAATGGACTTGCATGATGGAAGCCATTCATACTAGCAAGAATCACTAGTGAATTTCTGAAGTTCAATTTGGGTAAGAAACCATATAAGTTCAAACTATTCTACTGGATCTCCTATAATACAAAGTATATTTTCTCAAGTGTCTTTTAGTGGTAAAGGTAACAACACAAATTTAAAACAAAAGTGCAGTAGGCAATTTATTCATTTAAATAATATATCTTGAAAGTCCTTTTTAATTTCAGAGTTTTACTCACAAGGAGAACAAAGGAAGAGTTTGGAGGAAATAAGAGAATCAAGAATGATTCATTATAAAGAGATATTATTGTAAGATTGGTTACAAGAGCAAGTCTTATTGAGTAAGCTCAATTTGCAAGTACCTGCTGGGTGCCTATTGCATATCAGCACTGGGATGGGAAATGTTGGATATACAAAACTACAAGTAATGTGTATCTTGCAGAAGCCTGCAATCTAAGACACTTGAATGTTGGCAAAAGTTATAGTTATGAATTATTAGTTGTGATCTCCTTCTCATGAAGTTCATTATTATTTTCTAGGGATGTCTTTGTAATGCTTTTTAATTAAGTATACTAATCAAGATTTTCCTACTTCAAAAGTTGGGAACTTTGTAAGGTATGCATTCTTTCATTAATTCATTCAACAAACATCTATTGAATAGCTTTTGTGTGCCAGGCACTATATACTTCCCTCTTCTACATAATTTTAAAACTTCTTTGGTAATAATTCCTGTTGTATGATACTTTTAGCTATAACACATGTGTTTCATTTGTTCCTTTCAGCAATCTTGTGAGGTTGGCAGGCTGAATATTATTACAGATGAAATAAGATTCAGAAAAGTTAACTGTCTGGCTCAAGGTCACCTAGCTAGTATGGTGGAGGTGGGGGAACAAAACTTGAAGCCATCTGTTTTGACTGCACTACAATAAGTTTTCTTTTTTCTTTTCCTTTTTTTTCCCCCTCGAGACAAAGTCTTACTCTATCACTCAGGCTGGAGTGCAGTGGCACAATGTTGGGTCACTGCAACCTCTGCCTTCCAGGCTCAAGTGATCCTCTCATCTCAGCCTCTCAAGTAGCTGGGACCACAGGTACATGACACCACGCTCGGCACATTTTTTGTATTTTTTATAAAGATGGAGTTTTGCCATGTTGTCCAGGCTGGTAGCTTTTCTATATATCAAAAAATTGCTATTCTTATTAAGAGCCACCATATTAGTAGTGCTTTGTCACAGGCAATATATAAACTATTTTGTATATATTATCTCACTGAAATCCTCAAAATTACAGCTTATGGGGAAGGCAAAACTCAGATATGTTAATTTGCTCAAGCTCATACATAGGTGGAAAAAATTGACATTTGAATCCTAACCCTATACTGTTTCCCATTATGGGACACACAGTTTCCTTTCAGATGAGAACATAACGTGAGGACTGCTCCAGTTCTGCTTTGTTGAACTCAAATTCAGTTAGAATTTGAAGAAAAATGACTAGAATATGAGTAATATTCAGAACCCAGCCTGAATTATATTCATCTTTTTCTCAAAGCAATTTTAAAATATGATTTTAATATTTTTTTTGAAATTTATTTTTATTGCAGTAAGAACACCTGAGATCTACCCTCTTAACAGAGTAAGTGCACAATACAGTATTGTTAAGTATAGGCACCCCATTGTACACAGATCCCTAGAATGTATTCATCTTATATAACTGAAACTTTATGCTCACTGAACAGCAGCCCCCCATTTCCCTTCCCTCTAGCCCCTGGGAACCACCATTCTACCTTCTGTCTCTTTGAATTTGACTACTCTAGGAACTTTGTATAAATGGAATCATTCAGTATTTGTCCTTCTGTGACTGGTTTATCTCAGCATAATGCTCTTTGGGTTCATCCATATGGTTGTCGCATATGGTAGGATTTCCTTAAAGGCTGGTAATATTCCATTGTATGTATGCAGCATGCTTTCCTTATCCATTCATCTGCTGCTGGATATTTAGGTGGTCTCCACGCCTTGGCTATTGTGAATAATGCTGCAACGAATAGGGGTGCAGATATCACTGTGAAATCACTTTAATTCTTTTGGATAGAAATTCAGAAGTAGGATTACCTGATCAGATGGTAGTTCTACTTTAAGTTTTTTGAGAAAGTTACATACCATTTTCTATAGTGGCTGTGCTAATTTACATTTCAACCAACAGTGTGCAAGTATTACAATTCCTCCACATCCTCACCAACACTTTTGTCTTTTTGATAACAGCCAATCTGACAGGTGTCAAGTGATATCTCACTGTGGTTTTGCTTTGCATTTCCGTAATGATTAGTGATGTTGAGCATCTTTAATATATCTGTTGGCCATTTGTGTGTCTTCTTTGAAGAACTATTTAATTCCTTTGTCTGTTTTTAAATTGGGTTGTTTTATTTTATTTTTTGCTATTGAGTTGTAGGAGTTCCTTATATATTTTGGATATTAGTCTTTTATCAGGTATATAGTTTGCAAATATTTTCTCCCATTCCTTAATATGTTTTTAATAAAGGAAGGAACCCACAAAAGCAAAAGTGCCTGAGGCCTATGAAAGTAAAAATGCAGCTTGGTTCCCTTGTCCCCTTCCTAATGTTAATGTATCTAAACCCTTGAGGAGGGTCTGTGAGTGTTCCTTGTGTTTCCTTGTGTTCCTTGTGTTCCTTGCAGAGTGCAAGATGTAGTTTGGGATTTAGAAATTCCTCAGGAATTTCTGAAAGACACAGTACCTGTCCTCAAGGGGGCAAGTCCTTTGGGACAGTGTGCAATACTCAGATACATAGGATGCTGTGACAGCACAGAAAAGGCCACCAAGCACACACTGGGGGTTCTGGGATGCCTCCCTGGAGAGGCTGACACTTCCACCTGAATTAATTTAAAAGCCTGTGATTAATTTTATTGGGAGTCCCTAACTTCTAAGAAAACAATACCTACCTTTCTCTGCTAAAGCATTGAAAAAATGAGATGAGAATTTTGATTTTCTTTTAAAAAACAATAAAATGAGAGGTGCCCACAGCAAGCAATGGTTAGGTTGCTTGTAAAAAGCACACCCACTTCTCTGGATGTCCCTGCAAGTAGGTCCTGAGAGGTTCAAGAATGTGATCTTGACAAAGGTGTATTCCCAAAAGGATTGTTCTGCAATGTGTTCAAACAGAGCAACTGCAGTAATGAGAATTTTAAGCTTAACTCTCAAAATCAAGTACTTTTGGAGTGGAAAACGTAATAGTTTTGGGATCCTGTGCATGCCTATCTTGTATCTGTTAGACAAAGTTGTTCTTAAAGGACAGTTTCCCATTTTCTAAGCTTGCTCCATTGACTTTCCCTATGGGGCACTTTACTGAATTCTGATACCACCGATGTTTGAAGCACATAGTGTTTCTGTTTTCCAGTAGAATGCTCTCAGTATTGAGTGGAAGTGGGAAGGATGGCTTGTCAAGTCACGCCCACATCGGGAAGAGCAATGGGAGTGTGTTCCAGGAGTAACATAGCACACATTTCACAATAACTGTTTTTCTCCAAAGTCAGAATGCTCAGCACACTCGGATGTTTTTGTTGGCCTTTTCCATTACAGATAGCTCTTTGCCGTCTTCATTTCCAGCAACTGAATGTCAATGTGCAAAGGGTTGAAATGGGTCATTATTTCAACAAATATTTATGAAGTGACCACAGTGGGGCAGGTCTTATGCCAGGAGCTGGGATACAGTCACGACTTCTGTCTTCAGGGACCTGATAGTATAGGGTGAGAGACAGATGGTATCACACTAACAAATTACTGCAAGCAAATAGATGATTACAAGTAGCTCTGAGCACCAAAAGCAAAGTGACAAAGTGAAGTTAGAGTGGATGGGGGTCAGGATGTTTCCTTAGGATGGCCAGGGAATGTTTTGCTGATGAGGTGACATGCAGAAGAGATCAGAAGGATAAGCAAGAGGTAGTGAGTTGAAGAGCAGGAAGACTAGAATACAGAAGGCATGAAAGAGTTTAGTGTGTTGGCAACTCTGAAAGTAAAAAGGTTTTAAGAAGTAAAGCTTTTATAATTTTGGAGTTCTGTGAGTGCCTCTTATACATAAACAATGAAGGAGGGGCGAAGACTAATATTAAGCAATTATTATGGGACTATTCTAAGTGATTTAATAATGACTATCATCGCCATTGTTAATTGTTTAATGAGTGTCAAGTGCAATGCTACATTTTCTCATGAATCTGCCCAACTAAATATGTTCTTGGAGTTCCAGGGAACTTTCAATTCTTTCGGAGAGATGGAAAAGAACAACAGGATGGAGCAGAAGGGAAACTGAGGCACAGGCCTGGGAACTAGATGTTCTGGAGCAAAGTATTCCTTTAGTTAGCAGGGGGGCATCTGGTCCTGGTGGAGGGAATAGAATCCCGAGCCTTTGGGGGCCAAGCAAAGGACAATTGTAAGGAATGGGGAATGAAAACAGGAGTGGCAAGGGACCCTCAGGTGTTTCTGAGCAGAGGCCAGGCAGCTTAGTTTATGGCTACAACTCATCCAATAGCAGGATGAAGTAAAGGGAAAGAGCAGCCTAGAATGTTCCTCAGAGGTCAGCCAGGAGCCTGTTGCAATAATTCTGGGAAGAGATTCCAAAGGCCTTTGCCAGGAAAGTGGCAGTGGGCAGAGGAAGGACACAGGTGAGACAGGTGGGAGGTGAATGAGGCCCAGCAGGAGGTCAGAGAGAAGATGAGTTCTGTTAGAGATTTTGAATTTGGGGTGTCAGCAGGACAAACACATAAGTATCTAATGCTGGTTCTGATTCCTTCTCACACCCACTTCATTAAACCAAACAGAATCCCTTTTGAGAAATTTAATTAACTAGGGCTCTAATAGAACCTGGCTGGCAGCAATTCCTATTCCTCCACAAATGCTCTTGAAGAAACATCAGATGGCTAATCAAGCCGTGAAAGGAAAGAGGAGAAAGTACCGGGGATGGCTCTATATAATATGCTGTCTGTAGAATCCTATTACCGTCACCTTCGTCTTTCTGCTACTTTCCATATCTCTATTGGCAAATTACATGTCAGGACACATCAGTATTCACAGAATGCATCAGAAACCTCACCTATGTTGATTCTTAACCATTAGCTCAGAGCTCATACTCCTCTGACACATGTACACTGTAGGTTTACCTTAATGGAAATGTAATAAATTATGTATACCTCCTCTACCACAGGCAGAAGGGTGTCTACTAAGGGAACTCACAGGTTTTTTACTTTGGTTTTTGTTTCTGTTTTAAAGAACCAGGATAAAGAAAAGAGAATAGCTTCAGAATAAATGACCCACCTTAAAGACATACAAGAAAGACTTTAGAATGAAACAATTTTGCATTTTCATAGATCTATTTAGTGCATTTTTTACTTAATAAGAAGCATGAAAGGGCCACAATTATCTTCTGGGTGCACAGCAGGGGCACTGGACTCTTCAGCCTGTTTATTACTCATTTAATGACCTCTGTGTCCTTTAAGCTCTGATCCGTCACCTTGGCCACCATACAGTGATTCTACCCAGGAAGTACAATTGGTTTGAATTGAGATTAGGAAATCAATTGAGACAACTGAGGCAATTGTGAGGCAGTCTGGAATTTGGTTTGAAAAATTAGTGGTTTTTTTCCTCTTCTGCCATGTGGGTAAGTGTACAAAAAGCAACTATTCCCCTATCTCCCTTCTTTTTCTTTGAAGATAGTGTCTCACTCTGTCAGTCAGGCTGGAGTGCAGTAATACCATCTGGGTTCACTGCGACCTCTGCCTCCTGGGCTCAAGTGAGCCTCCCATCTCAGCCTCTCAAGTAGCTGGGACCATAGGCACATGCCACCATGCCTGGTTAATTTTTTGTAGAGATGAGTTTTCACCATGTTGCCCAGGCTGGTCTCAAACTCCTAGGCTCAAGGGATCTGCCTGCCTCAGCTTCCTAAATTGCTGGAATTATAGGTGTAAGCCACCATGCCCAGCAGCAGCTATGCCATTTTTACACCCCTATTCACACTTTCACAAGTTGGTGGGCTATCATGTGGGCTCCATTAATGTCTGAGAGGCTGGAGACCTGTAAAGGAAGGTTCTGTGTGTGTACAGACACCAACTCTTAGATCATTGACCACTAATGGCGACATGATTGGTGGGTGCCCAGGTGGGAAGAGAGCTCAAACAGCACTGCTGTGAGGAATGCTGATACACATATATGCCTGTTTTGCTCTTTTCCTTTAAAGGATTTGTTAGTTCACATGGGTTTTTGCATAATAATATGGCGTGAATTCTGAAATCCACTAAAATATATAAAAACCTAATAAAAATTCCACGAATTCAAAATTTATTATCATTTTGATAGGCTCAAGTTGTGTTGGCTTATATTTTGCTTGGTAAATGCTTTCTTAATAGTGAAAAATTAATAGTGCAAATCAGATTGCAGAGGGAATGTTTAAAATACTTAGAGGACAAATTGTTTTCAGCACTGACAAGCCCTGTAGGAGTGCTGTTTACATAGAAACAAATGACATGCTGCTTCTAAACCATTGGAATTTATTAATTAAATCAGATCTTTCCTACTAGGGAGCACTGAATTGGCTTATTTTGAGTGATTGTATGGTTTCTTGAGAGAATAAAACTGTACTTCTTAACATTATATTGTAATTAAAAAGAACACTTGGAATAGGGCAAAAAAACATGGGCTTTGAAATCAGAAAAGTCTGAAATTGTATCACAGATTTTTAATTTAACCATCTTTGTAACTCTGGTTGGGTGGCTTAATGTCTCCAAACTTTAGTTTCACCATAAAATGAAGAGTACATGCTGACCTTTGTGAGTCTTTGTGAAGATACCACAGTTACCTGTAAAGCTGCCAGAACCACTCCTAGCATATAATAGGGGCTCATTAGTGTTTCTACCTAGACAGCCTTCGGATTGAGAAGTAAAAATGAAACTCCCACAGAAATACAATATCAGCCCACAAACTAGAGAGAACATGAACAAGAATGGAGACCTGAGTAATGATAGTAACAGTAAAAATAAGTTTCATTTACTGAGTACCAGCTATTATTGAATCCCCCTTTTCATAGATGAGGAAACTGGAAACTCCTGTCCTTTATAATTTTCGTGTTAAATCCAATGACTTAGATTTAGAAAAGGAAAAGATTCTCAATAAAAATGATCTTAGAAATCATAATATCTCTTTAATGTAAGGATCTTGAAAAACTTCATGTTTAGCAACCACTAAAAATTTTGTAGATCTTAGGTTTTGTGTTAAAAGAATTGCAGAAAGGAATGGACTGTACAGTGAATGGCCACTTTAGTAACCACAGCTGGCAAAAATACTGGCACGTTCATGACTTTTACTTCTCTAATTACAGCTGTACTTCTACATGAAAACTAATGATTTCTTTAATTAAAAAGATTAAATTTGTCTTGTCTCTAGACTTGCAAAAATTAAAAATGATGGCCATTTTCTTTTACAAGTTCCTTTGAATTTCAAATTGCTAGTGTTTCTCCATGAAATGAAGATGCAACCAAACATTTCTTAACTTGCTAACAACTCTTTTTGTTTGCTTGTTTGATTTTTTGAGACAGAGTCTTGCTTTGTCACCCAGGCTGGAGTGCAGTGGCACAATGCTCATGTCTCAGCCTCCTAAGTAGCTGGGACTATGGCTAATTTTTGTATTTTTAGTACAAATGGGGTTTAACCATGTCGGCCAGGCTGCTCTTGAGCTCCTGACCTCAAGTGATCTGCCTGCCTCGGCCTCCCAGAGTGCTGAGATTACAGATGTAAGCCATGGTGCTTGCCCTTGGTAACAACTCTGGTAAGGATGGTCTTTGGCCACAAGAGTGTAAACTATCACTATTTTACAGAGCATTCATGGGACATTAGGAGGCCACCATAATTAACAGTAAGTAAACTTTAAGCACATTAATAATTTTAACAGGATCAGTGAACTTTTGTGAATAGTCTTTCATTTTCTTTGTTTTTCTGGTCGGGCAGGCAAATGGAGAATTTCCTTTTGACAGGGAACATTTAGTCCAGTCCTGCTGCAGGCAAGCTGGGTGAGCTGCTCACGGCAGCCCACCAGGAAGGGTCAATGCCAAAACCAGCTCAGGCCTCCTCCCACCTTCTGCTGCACAAAGGAACCCTTGGTACTCAACAGCCGAGTCTCAGGAGTTTGTGTCTGCCTGCACTTTACTGTAGGTGCTGCTGCCCACCCTTGAGCCATCAGGCTTCTTTGCTGAGCTTTTATCTCTCAAGACCAGCCTTGGGAAATGGTGCTGTAATTACCTCTGAAAAGCTGTCAAGCAAGAGGAACTAGAAAGCATCCCTTGGCTTTTAAGTTGCATGGATATGATCAAAGTCTTATTTTTACAAAAATTGCATTATAACAAATGACATAATCATTTTGAGGTTGGAAATACACAGAAAAATCACAATTTGCAAATTTGATCATTTTGATTTCTTTCCATTGGGGACATTAGCTCAATATTTATAAATGGACTTTGTTCAGACAAGACACTTAGCTGAAAAGCAAGAAAAATCATTCTCATTATGGATCTTACTATCACTTAAGCTAAGAAGCAAGAAAAGTCACTCTCGTTATGGATCTTACTATCTTGAGAACAAATAAACGAATGTACATAGAATAGAAAGTTCTGGTGTCCTCCTAGCTTACTGAGGCTTAAGGTATGGATTTTTCTAAGCCAGACAATTCACTTACTAATGTTCTAATTTGTGAGTAGCAACAGTATGTCCTGTATTTTGTAAAGAACTTCAGTGGTGGTATTAAAAGAAATGACACAGCAATTGATTTGAAGTAGTTTTATAATATAGTATGCATACACATGAAAACAGCTTGTAAATATTTTCCATGTAAATCAGAAACTTCTCCTTCAAAAATCTTTTTGGTTCATCCTTCAAGAAGATGCATCATGCATTTGAGAAATATCTGGAGGGTTACTCATCTGTTCTTGTGACCATTTAAATACAGATTTAAAAAAAGGACAGCGGAATGCATTTTGCCTCTTAATTTCCTTATGCTAGGGGTAGAAATGACTTCTTTTAAATGCATTTCCTCAGATAGCAGTAAAGGGCCTGCTTGCTATGGGATGCTGCTTCCCCAGGCAAATGGAGCTGCAACTTTATAGATGGGAGCAGAAATAGGAAAGGCCAAAAAGCCAATGGTTTATCTGAAGGGCTCTACCCATTACCTGGTATTCAACTGGAGTTTTAAAAGCCAACAGAGAATTATTTTTTAAGGCTTTAATACAAGTGGCTAATAAGCACATGAAAAGATGCCCAACATCGTTAGCCATCAGAGAAATGCAAATCAAAACCATAATAAGATACCATTTCACATCTACTAGGATGACAAGAAACACAAAGATTAGAAGTGTTGATGGGAATGTGGAGAAATTGAGACTCTTCATATACTACCTACTGGTGGCAAAGCTTCACTGGAAAAAAGTCTGATGGTTCCTCAAAAGGTGAAACAGGTTACCATATGGTCCAGCAATTCCACCTCATATACTGAAGGAAAATGAAAACGCATCCAGACAAAAACTTGTACATAAATGTTGACCGCGGCATTCTTAATAGCCAAAAGATAAAAAAACCCTAAATGACCATCAGCTAATGAATAAAATATCATATATCCATGCAATAGCATATTGTTTGCAATAGAAAGAAATGAACTACTGATCTATGCTACAACACGGATGAATCTTGAAATAATTATGCTACGTGAAAGAAGCCAATCCCAGAGGATCATATACTGTATTGTATAGCTCCATGTATATGAAATGCCAAGAATAGGCAAATCTATAGTGACAAAAAGTAGATAAGTAGCTTGCCTAGGGTTGGGAAAGTGGAGATGGTGGGGTGATGAGGTGATGGCTAAGGAATACAGAGTTCCTTTCTTGGGGTAAAGAAAATGTTCTAAAATTGTGGGGATGAATGCAGGCCTCTGTATACATTGAAAACCACTGATTTGTACATTTTAAATGGGTAAATTGTATGCGATGTGAATTATATTTCAATAATGGTGTTATTTGAAAAAGGCATCAATGTATTAACTTATAGGACACTGCAGCTTGATAATATTCCACACTAGACTTCCTCACTTTGCTTGCTATGCGTGAGGAATCTCAGGTCAACTCCTTCTTATGTTTCCCCATCTGTAAAATGCCAATAACCACAGCAGACCACTCCATCCTCTTTCTTCCTCATAGGGACCCAGGGAGAACAAACATTTTGTCTCAGATTCACACTGAGAGGTCCTCTCTCTCAGACACTCATGCTTTAAAAATTGGAGGCATTAATTGTGAAAACTGAAGGTTTTATAGAGTCAACCTATGAGGATGTTTTACGGGAGCAATCATCTTAGCATTTGTGTAATCCTATATTGTGATGGGGGGCAAACAAAATTAGAAGCTCCATTCTTAAAGCCAAGGCTAATGTACCTGAGATTGGGGCACAGCAAACAGAGAACATTATCATCTTTGGAGAATTACATTTGTCCAGAGAAAGTAACCAGGAAGAGGAGCAACTCTTAGAGTATAAGACAACATGTACTGAGGAAGAGAAAAGGCAACAATAAAAGCTGTACTTTTGGGTGGTCCCATTCTGTGGTCACTTTGCAAGGCCACTGGCAATGCTGGCAGGTCCTATTAGAGATTTATAGTGACAACTATCTTGAAACTTCATGTATTGCCCACCTCATTTCCAGATCTTTTCTTGATATGCTTTATTGTATGAGAGGGTTATGATCACAGTGTCAGGCTATGGAGAAAAGCAAATTAGTGCTGCCAGTTTAGCTCTGCAAAGCAGGAAAGCTGCTTAGTGCCTTAACACAAAGCAATGCAGTATGAAAAAGTTATTTAACAAATTTCAGTAGAAAGTGGCTAAGTTTCACATTACAGTAGAGCGTTAAACTTACTCCTTGATCTAAGCATATATATATTTGTTCTTGTAAAACCACACTTCTTTTTTAAAAAAGTTAAAATAGTGCTGTTAATGGACTTCATTCTGGTTTCCTTTAAAGATATATCTTAAAATTATAATATAAATCTAATAAAATATTATTGGATCAAAGCAATTTAATTTAATCTTTTAAATGATTCAAAAATATTATACTTTAAAAATATGATCTATCTGAACTAGAATGTAATAAACGTGGATTTTTATGTGTTATCATTCTGTCTGCTAGTTCATATATTGGTAGATGATATATGTCTACCAAACACATATTATCTATGACTATGCATGTAGAAAGGCAATGAAACTAGAAAATGCTCGGTTTTAACATTTAAGGATAAACAGCTAAGGTTTAACAACTTTTCCAACATAACTTTTAATGTCAGGGACTAACTCCATGTTAACTCTAAAACTGCTCTTTAACCATCAGCTAGGTAAGATTCCCTTTTTTGTTGGCCTAGTGGAAAGAGTGTAGGCATTGTAGCTTGACAGATCTGATTTTATATTCCTGTGCACCCACTTGTTAAGAAATAATCACGGGCAAGTTACAAAACCAGTCAGAGCTTCAGTTTCTCTATTGCAAAATATGTTGTGGGGAGAAAATAAGACAATATATGCACAGAGCCTGAAAATACTAGGTTTTTGATGAGTGGGTCACCTTTCCAATGTTATTGCATTGTGATCGTTGGTTTAAATGCAGTTTTGATCTATTGTGTTTAATGAAGTCCTCTATTTTTTTTTCTGACTATTCATGCTTCTTCCCCCTCTTGTCTGCCATTTTGCCCCATTGCTTCCACTTCATCTATCCACTTCCATCTCCAGGCAGGCACTCTGCCACTGTTTTTAACCCACTGCAAACAACCATCTTGTAGGCATCTGGGATTTTATCGTTTTCAGCTCTTTGTGAACTGACCTCCAGCCTAACTGCGATTTTAGCCTTTAAGTTCTACCCTGCACTCTTCATGGGCTTTTTCTCAATCCTGAAAGGGCTTGCTTCTGGAAGCCAAGATAACCATATATGCAATCTTAAATCTGAGTCTTCCATATGCTCATTCCTCTGCCTGGAATGTGCTGCTCTTTTCCATTCAACTAGTCAACTCCTGCTTCTCCTTCAGTGCTCATCTTAATGACTTTTCCTTAATGAACCTCTGGTCCAAGTTCCATCCTGCTTCTAAAAGCTCTCATACCTGTGCATATTGTTCAAGTCTGACTTCCTCAAGAGGCTCATGTTCCTGAAAGACAGTGATTGTATGGCTGTAGGACCTAGCACAAGGTCTGGCACATAATAAATGCTCAATAAATATTCATTGAACAAGTAAGTAAAAGAATGAATGAAATAAGATTATATTTCTCAAGAAATAACTGCTAGTCTTTGCACTAGGTGCAAAGGATGAATAGGCATGTTAAGGAGGATTGACCTTACCTTTCTACCCATATACTCTACTTCTGCATTTCCATATGTTTCTGTGGTGGAGGAAGCGGGGCAGGACACTTTGTTGACTCCCACTCACTCTGTGATATTAACAAATTGATCAATCGAGAAAAGCTAAAATGCTGATTCTGGGTGGGGCAAGAGGAGAAATGTTGGTAGGCAACAGTATTCCAGTTGTTGGCTTTTTTCTTCTGTAATATTGCATTTTCCAAAATTTAAAATACCATCTCACAATGTTCTTTAATCCACTGCAGCCAACGACCTCAAATGAATCTTAGGTTTTAGAACCAAGAACAGTGATTCATAAAAACAACATAGGAAACACTGATTTGACTTATTTTTTCAGGTTTATCACCTGAAAATATAATACTTAATCTCCAGATATTATGTAGAAACAGGTAGAAACACTTCATTCCATCAACATAGAAAACCAAATCAGATTACATAAGCCTCTGAATTCTCAATTGACTTCTTCAAGGTCTTTTCGATGAAGTCCCTACTGATTTTGTTCAATTTAGTCTCAGGTTTTTTTCTTTTGCTGTTGTTGCTGACCTTACCTGGTTGCTAACTATCTTAGATTTGCACTGTCCAGTATGGAGCCACTAGCCACATGTGGCTCTTGAGAACTTCTGAGGTGATAAGTCCAAATGGCAAGCTGCTGTAAGTGTAGAATACACACTAGATTTATGATATTTAGTATAAAAATATTTCCATATTGATTATATGTTGAAATAATATGTTGGCCATACATTATGTTATTATTATTATATAATAAAATATATTATTAATGTTAATTTACCTGTTTATTTTTACTTTTTAAATATGGCTACTAGTAAATTTAAAATGTGGCTTGCACTATATTACACAGTCAGCCCTCTCTATTCATGGGTTCTCTATTCATACCTGTTCATTCAACCACCTGCAGATTGAAACTGTTCAAAAAAATTTCATCTGTACTGAATATGCACAGACTTTTTTCTTGTTACTTTCTAACAATTCACTGTAACAGCTATCTTCATTGCATTTACATTGTATTAGGCATTGTGAGAAATCTAGAGATGATTTAGAGTATATGGGAGAATGTGCATAGGTTATATGTGAATACTAGACCATTTTATATAAAGGACTTGAACATCCACAGATTGTGGTATCCGTGGAAGGTTCTGGAACCAATCCCCTGCAGATATTGATAAACAACTGTATTTCCATTTAACAGTGCTGGTCTAGATTCCTGGGCAGTTGATTTAAAGGGTCTGGAAGGCAAACTGACTCACCACCTGCTCAGTTAGTCTAATAATCTTTTTTCTTTACCAGAGCTATACTAGTCCTTGGAGATACAGAAACAAAACAGATCATGTATTTACCTTTGTGAAACTCATAGTTTAGCGGGGGCTACTGATTGACACATAATTGAATAAGCTTAATAACGTGGAAAATACAACAAAGAATATGGAAAGAAGATATTGGGTCACAGCAGAGGACAGATAACTTGTTTGGGAGGGAACAATGGGAAGTTAGGAAAAGCTTCCTTGAGGAGAGGTTGTTTAAGCCGAGCATTGAAATAGAAGAAAGGCCAGAAGCCTGAAATATTATGGTATGCACTAGTTTTGCTGAAGAGTTGAAACCAAAAGCTGCCTGGAGTTGCTGGGATATAATGATGGAGGAAGAAATGTGAGATGGGTGGAGAGAGTGCAGTCTTGAAGGTCTCTTATACAAAACCAAATTTTATTCTACAAGCAAGGATAAACTTCTGGAGGGTTTACAGCATAACAATGTCAGGCATATAACCTAGGAAGCTACAGTGGAGAATGCATTCAGACTTAATAAATATAACTGTATGAAAAGGATCTCACTGCTTTTAGTAGCCTTTGTGTGACAGCCAGCCATTCAGCGTTAAAGAAGGATAACTTTTCAGAGGCAGGTGTGTGGAGGACAGAGTGCAATGGTGCTGAAAGATGCTGGTGGGGTCCCTATTGGAAAGGCCTCCTAGATCTAATGTGGGCACAGTCCATTTATGTGGAAGACACAAAATACATTTTCACTGGACTGAGATGGATCTTAGCTGGGTGACCTTCCCTTTTCAATTCTGCTCATAGCTTGTTTGGATTATTGCTCTTAGTTTAAATGCTTGTCCTATTGTCTTAGGCCTTCTCACCTGACCTATAACATTTGACCATGTCCTCTCCTGCCACAGTGCCTTTGTACATGCTAGTATTTCTGCTTGGAATGCTCTTTCTCCTTCTACTTCCTCCCACTTTTTCTCCAATGTCAGCTTAACCATCACTTTTTTGGGAGGCCTTCTCTGATAACGGAATTGTTCAACTCCCACTGTTCTTATAGCGCCTAGCACAAGTTAGCTACATTTGCTTATTCTTCAGTTAAAGTCAGTCTCATTATCTACACTGCACCTGACGAGGACAGGTGTGCTGTATGTTTGTCCTCACCATTGTATTCTCAGATTCTTGGCACAGCGTTTGGCACTTAGCAGATACTTGGTAAACATTTGTTAAGTGAATGTATAGGTTTTATTCTTCTAGGCATTTTGGAAAATCTGAAAAAGTATGGCCCAGGGTTAGCATTATGCAACATGACAATCTCTAGGATAAAAATAAACATCAAAAGCAAAATTGTAAATAGTCTTTTCCTACACTTAAAAATGTATAACTGACACTTATGTATTATCTCAGTTGTATATGCCCAGTGTATATTTAAGAATATGGGCTTTTACTCATTCCAATTTATTTTGCCTGCTTAAGAAACATGCATAATATTTAAAGGATAGAAGGATCCAGTTTGGGGAATGCCATAATAGCTTTCTTGACTAGGTTTGACTAGTCCAGGAAGCAATTAGGTGCTCTAAATAAGAAGTAAATACCCCATAAATAAGTAGACAAATATCTCTTAGGATCTGAAGCAAAGTAGCCCTAAATGCTTCTAATTTAATTGGAAGGAAATGTTTCAGACTTACAGATGAATTGTTGTCACTTTATTATTTTAAGAGAAAAATATCTCATGGATAGTGAGAAGGGCAGATAAGAAAGCTGAATATTACAGAAATATCTATCATCTACTTGTATGGAAAAACACCACTTAAAATTTTAACATAAGCAGAATTTGGAAGAAACTAGGAAATTCTTCATTCAAGTCACGTGAAGGTGCAGAGAAAGGGTTGTCACCTTAGAAGCATCCAAAAAGGGCATTTAGAACACATTTTGAGGGAGTGGAAACAATACCTGTCAGAGAATTACAAGAATCACTTTATTAGCATGGGTTTTAGTCATAACATTCAAGATGGCTAATGTGCTTAATTCTTTCCCAGTTACAAAAGCACTTTCACCTAATGATGCATGGCTTAATTCTCACAATAATCCCATGGATCAATGATTATTGTTAGTTTACAGATAAACTGAGGCCTAGACATTAGGTTAAGGTATTTTAGGTCAGGTTCCCTAGAGCCAGAGCCTGAGACAGGGATTCTTGTTCAATGATACGTGGGATGAGTACTTTCAGCAGAAGGAGAGTGAGGAAGGTAGGATGGTGCAAAGGGAAAAAGCGATGCGGGAATATGGTCTCAGCTGAATGTCAGATTGAGCTCGATCCCTTGGGGAGCTCTGGAGCATACGGCACCACAGAGCTGGTCCCACCAGGAGGCAAGGGAACCAGTCTTTGTGTGCCACGTCAGTTCAGCCACTGGCTGCTGCCGAGTGATTTCCTGGGTAGCTCCTCTTTGGCCTTCCATTAGCCTCCATTCCTGGAGAAGCAAATAGCTCTGTTCTGTTGGCAGCCAACACTCTGAGCAGTTGAGGGAGCAGGGTACCAGCCTGGTAAAGGGGATTGGGTGGAGGAGCTAACAGTGTCTACTATAAGTGGCTGTCCAAGATAACACAAGTATCAACTATGCTTTGGAGCCAAACCTACTGATTGCAAGTCTAGTGCTCTTTTCAACACAATTGAACAGAAACCAATGATTTCACTCCCTCTCCCCTCTAGAAAAAGAAACTATTGCCACATGCTGAGGTGGAATTTATTACTCATATGGCAGTGGAAACGCTCTCTGAATAGTCACTCTTTTGGTGCTACTGATTACATTGTGTTAATGAGAAAGTGTTATGATCACAGATGTATTTTCTGAGTTCTACGTATGAGAAATTTAGAAGTGAAGAATCCACATTACCGAAAAAGTTACCTGATCAACTTTAGAAGTTACAAATGACTAAACTTCTAAAATGATGGGTGATTAAAAACTTTTTAGCACTTGCTCACTGTTGTACATTCATTTATAAAATACCTTTATGTAAAGAAATAAGACTGAGAAATTAACCATCAGATTCTATTGGAGTATCTCCACCATGCTGTGCAAAGAATGATTACATTTGAACCTATTCAGTTGTAGATGATCCACTGTAGAATATGGCTATTGATTGCTTTTGCATCTCACATAAATATTTAATAATATATTCTGCTATAAAACTAAGATTAATGTAATAGAACTATGGGGCCTGCAATATATCAACAGTAGTTTGTATCACAGTGGTAGAAGTATAAACAAAGGAGTAAATAAAATATGTAATGCTGCTGATGAGTAATAGAAATCTCTCTTTTGATTAGTGGAAAAGTACTAGAAATGGTCATGAAAAACATGGTACAACAGTGAAAAGAGGATAATATGCATCCTAAAAGTCGAATCTGGGAAGAAAAACCTAGGAAATACATTCAAAATAGTCTTTTTTTTCAAAGCAGGGTCTCCCTCTGTTACCCAGACTAAAGTGCAGTAATGTAATCACAGTTCACTGCAGCCTTGACCTCCCAGGCTCAAGTGATTCTCCTGCCTCAGCCTGCCAAGTAGCTCTGGGCAGCCTTGACCTTCCAGGCTCACGTGATTCTCCTGTCTCAGCCTCTCCAGCAGATGCATGCTACCATGTCTGGCTAATTGCTTTTGTAATTTTTTTTTTTTTTTGTAGAAACAGGGTCTCCCTTTGCTGCCCAGGCTGGTCTCAAATTCCTGGTCTCAAGTGATCACCTGCCTTGGCCTCCCAAAGTGCTGGAATTACAGGCATGAGGCACCATGCCCAGCCTCTATGTGCCTTTTTATCTTTTACACATAACACACCAGATTTTCTCATATCTAATCAGGAACCTGTAATGACAGTGGAGAAAATCATGGAACTCAGCAGTACGTGTTTTTTCCTACAGCTTCTACATTAAAAAAGAAAAAAAGGAAGAAGAAAGAGCACTTTGCTCAATTCAGGCAAACATCAGCTCTCCCCTCCAAAGGAGTGGCAGCATCCTTGCTTAAACAAATCATGCCAATGGTAGTGCTGGAATCTTCCCTTCCCTTACATGGAGCCACCAGACAGTTTAGATCACTGAAACCTCAGCACGTAAACACTCAGTGAGAGCTCCGGGGTGGAAGTCAACTTGCCTGTTCTGGAAGGATTCGTGCTGCTTATGAGAAAGTGGTGGAAGTTCAGTTGAGACGTATACTGCATTTAGTTTTCAGAGGAGAGCTCTGGTTCTGCTAACCATGTCCAATTCCTTCGAAAGATTTAAGGTCACTTCAAATTCCCCATATCAAAATTCATTTTGAACCTCAAATTATTAGACTAATGCAAAATGAACGTGAAAATGTAATACAGTGCTAAATAGTACAGTACAGCCGCTTTATCATGTATTGTTCTGTCACTGATTGTCTCAGATGCTACACCTTGTCTCTCCTATAGACTTCATTGTTTCCCAGTGGTGCCCAGGCCTTAGGCTCGACACACAGGAGGAGTTTCACACGTACTTGAGATGTAAGGCAGTGACACGGAAGTAGAAATAAGGAGAGCTGGAGTTTTCTGTAGTTAAGCTTTGGAGGGATTCTAGCCTATTCCATAGGAAAAGCCAATTTGATCATAAACTTTACAGGCTTTGCTGCATTAGCTTTAGCTTCTAGGAAGATAATAAAGTTTGATGATCATCAACTCTTTTTATGGGATATGCTTTAGTGCCTATGTCTGGATGCCTTGGTTTAGTCCATGCCAATCACAGTGGAGAATTATTCATCGTAGACATATATTGCAGGATGATAAGAGGAGCTCTATGGAATACTGAATTAGACATAGCTACAAATACTGGATTCCCAATCAAATTGGCTATAAAGGAATTTTTAAGATTGATATTCATACAGAAGTCAGTCTTATATGATAATCACACACATGCACACATATAAATGGCAAGAGGTTAGAATAATTAGCCTCTCCAATTTATGCCATGTGTTAACTTTCTGCATCTCATTCAGCCCCAGGGTTATAAAACTATTCCATTAAATTTTCTCTTCAGGTATTCTATGCATTAACTAGAGTATGGAATTTGTAGGATCCACACCCCATAAAAGTCTCCATTAAATAATTTCTTTCTATAAAACAGAATCTGAGTTGTATACCATAATTACTTATTTGGCTTCCTTGGGTAAAGGGACTTTTTGCAATTTTTTAAATGTAAATGGTAGCTGGGTGCAGTGGCTCACAACTGTAATTCTGATTTTTTGGAAGGCCGAGGCAGGAGGATCACTTGAACCCAGGAATTCAAGACCAGCCTGGGCAACATGGTGAAACCCCATCTCTATAAAAAATACAAAAAACTTAGCTAGGCAAGGTGGCGGGCACCTGCAATTCCAGCTACTTGGGAGGCTGAGATGAGAAGACGGCTTGAACCTTGAAGGTGAAGGTTGCAGTGAGCCGAGATTGTACCCCAGCACTCCAGCGGGGGACACAGAGTGAGACCCTATCTACACACACACACACACACACACACACACACACACACACACAAATATCTACTGTAAATGGCAAGAGCAATCCGAAATACCTTTAATTATGCAAAATTAGATCTATATACAAACATCCCTGAAAATTTGTTGTTATTGTGTTTAATATTCACTTAACAAACATTTGTTGGGTGTTCACTACTAGATGTCAAAACAGTGCTAGGTTTAGGATACAAAGACAGTCTAGATATGGTCCCAGCCTTCACAATGCACATGATTCTGTCTGACAAATGATGAGTGTTGTAGATAACTGACCCTTGATGTACCTTGATAGCAAGACTTTGATTACCTGGATGCACAGAAGAGTTAAATGTTAGGTTTTGGATTCAAAGTCTTGGTAGGATCCTAGACTGCCTCCCAAGCCTTATGTTTCACGGCAGTGATAACAGGATGACACAGATACCATGCATAGTTGAAGAGTGACTGAAAAGAAAAATGGATACCAGCAGAGCTCCTGCTTTTAAAGCATATTTTTGGCTAGCTCTTCTCCAAAGCAATAAAGATACTTGACTTTCTCACTTTAAAAGTCTATAAATTTTCAAAGAAGGGAAGATTTTTTTAAAAAGTAAGCAGAATGCTGGTTTATATTCTCTATTTTAAATGATGATTGGCAGATTAAAGGAGTTTATATTTAGGAAAAATGAGTTTTATATTCATATAATATGTGTGCTTAGCATTAGAAAGAACATTGGTAGAACTCATCCCAATGTCTCAGGCACAGTTAAAGAAGATGAAAACAGCTAGACAGCAGGAATAAGTTGTAGTATTCTTTATACTATAGGATGACTATAGCTAACAATCATATATAGTTTTAAATATCTAGAAAAAGGATCTCGAATATTCCCAACACAAATGAATGATAATGTTTGAGGGGATGGATATGCTAATTATGTTGATCTGACCATCACATATTGTATCTATTGAAACAGCACCATGTATCCTACATGCACAATTATCTATTTGTTAATTTAAAAAATTTAAAAAGATGAAACCAAAGGGAATTATGATTTAGATATTGTAAAATAAAAAATTGCAGGGCTGATAATGGAAAAACCTCTTTTTGTGTCTAAGAAAACGAGTCATAAATACTTAGCTGGGCCTAAAAGAAATAATATATATTTGTATATTTATACTATATACTATATTAATATAGCTTATATACATTATATAATGTTAAAGATGAAAATACTTAAAAATTAAAAAGAATATTAGATATAAAAGCTTAAAATGTATAATAATTTTATGTTAAAGTTTTAATTTTATTTTTTTGGGATATTCTAGTGAAAACATTTCCAATAGCTTGTAAGCTCCTTGCGGGTAGAAACTGAGTTCTTTTCATTACTGTATATCTAGCATTTAGCAGTGCCTGAATCTTAATAAGTTATCAGCAAATATCTGTTAAATAAATAGATATGAATTAATCAGTGATTTGAATATTAAATTTTAGGAGAAAGGAAATGAAACTAGCATTATTTAGACCTATTATATGTTATGCCTTGTCTTGTTTTAGGTGCTTTACATAGAAAGTCACAGATCAGTCTTGTAAGGCAATGCCATGGACTGCCTTACTGTGGGCCATGGACTGGACCCATCTGTAAACCATCATTAATACAAGACAAGTACCAGAATTGAGAGTAAGCATTTAGAGTTTCTTTTACAGCAATTGTGACACTGCCCAAATAGTCAAGAACATGACTCTGTTTATCTCAACATATTTATTACTCTTTACAAAAGTATTGGTCCATAACAAATTGAAACAAAATAAAACAAACAAAAAAGTAGAAACTGTTCCTTCATCAGAGAGTTTAAAAAAACCCTGCTGTAAAGTATGTACTACAATTCCCACTTTACTGATGAGGAAACCAAAGGCAATAACTCAAATAGCTACTTAAGGCTGGGGTGGTTGGAGCCAAAGCTCCAAGCCCTTTCATATTTGGAAAACAGATCAATTTTGTAGTTAAGGGCTTAACTTTATGACCTATTATGATTGATAGAATGGAAATAGAAAGCAGTTGTTTTTCTGTATTCCAAATGCAAATTGGGCCTCACTGGTGTAGATAACAGCCTCCTAGCAGCATTAATATTTAGGATTCATGCCAGAAACAATGCAATGCAGGAGAAACACACATGAAATAACAGAAAGGGAAAGCTTTATGAAAGCGGGCAGGCCTGGCTTGTGATCTACGATGAGTTGTATGAGTGTTTAGGGAGAGAGAATTTAATACACTTCCCACAGAAACTTCTGTTCTACCCTAGCTCTCCCACTGCAGCAAATATCACTCTGGGAGACACTATTTACAATGAGCTGGGGAACTGAGATGACTACCTGGGTTACGTGTGGAAAACATTCATCTACTGATTCTCTCAACTATTTACCTGGAATATCTAGGATATTGTGGTGAATATATTTGGTGTTTTGTGCCTTGCTTTATTTGGACAATCGCTTTTTTTTTTTTTTTTTTTTTCTCATTTTCTTCAGTTTGAACATAGAGAAACTCCAATGACTTCTCAGAAAATCTGGGCCTTTTAGGTTGGTAGAAACAGATGAGTCCATCAAATGAAATTAAAATCCTTTACACATTCAAAATGATTTCCTATCCCTGGTTGGTTGTATAGATGCAAAAGAAAATGTAGTCTTGACGTAAGAATACTTGAACTTATAAATGGGTTAACGAATATCCGGGAAACCAAACAGCTAAAGTAGCAACAAAGGGCCAGAAGATGTAAAGCAATTTGTTTGTAGAAGCACTGCTTGCAATCCTAGCAATTAAGATTTGAAAAGCCTTGCAAGGTTGGCCATCCTGGAGGTCCTATGTTGAAGCAGAGATTGGAAGACCACAAGGGGGCGATGTTGTAAAGGGCACCAGGTGGGCGCTTGTCTTTCCTAAGAGAACATTAAAGTTTGCTTCTGATCCCAATCTCTTCCTGAGAAAGCTGGTCTTGTATTCTGTTTCTTGAGTGGAATTCTGACCCAACTCACGAAATCATTTCACGTTTTAAAGGAGACTTTCATCTTTGGGCTGGCAAAATGGCTGAATAGGAACAACTCTGGTCTGCAGCTCATAGCAAGATCAATGCAGAAGGCAGGTAATTTCTGCATTTCCAACTGAGGTACCCAGTTGATCTCATTGGGACTGGTTAGATGGTGGGTTCAGTTCATGGAGGGTAAGCCGAAGCAGGGTGGGGTGTTGCCTCATCTGGGAAGTGCAAGGGGTTGGGGAACTCCCTCCTCTAGCCTAGGGAAGCTGTGAAGGACTGTGCCATGAGGAATGGTGCACTCCAAGCCCAGATACTATGCTTTTCCCATGGTCTTCACAACCCACAGGCCAGAAGATTCCCTTGGATGCCTACACCACCAGGGCCCTGAGTTTCAAACACAAAACTGGGTGGCCATTTGGGCAAACACTGAGCTAGCTGCAGGAGTTTTTTTCCCATACCCCAGTGGTACCTGGAATACCAGCGAGAGAGAACTGTTCACTCCACTGGAAAGGGGGCTGAAGCCAGAGAGCCAAGTGGTCTAGTTCAGTGGATGCCACCCCCACAGTGCCTAGCAAACTGAGATCTATTGACTTGAAATTCTCACTGCCAGCACAGCAGTCTGAAGTTCACCTGGGATGCTCAAGCTTGGTGGGAGGAGGGGCGTCCGCCATTACTGAGGCTTAAGTAGGCAGTTTTCCCCTCACACTGTAAACAAAGCCACCTGGAAATTCAAACTGGGCAGAGTCCACCATAGCTTGGCAAAGCCACTGTGGCCAGACAGCCTCTCTAGATTCCTCCTCTCTCGCCAAGGCATCTCTGAAAGAAAAGCAGCAGCTCCAGTCAGTGCATTAGAGATAAAACTCCCATCTCCCTCAGACAGAGCACCTGGGGGAAGGGGTGGCTGTGGGCACAGCTTCAGCAGACTTAAACGTTCCTGCCCGCTGGCTCTGAAAAAAGCAGCAGATCTCCCAGCACAGTGCTCAAACTCTGCTAAGGGACAGACTGACTCCTCAAGTGGGTCCCTGACCCCTGTGCCTCCTGACTGGGAGTCACCTTCCAGCAGGGGTTGACAAACCCCTCATATAGAAGAGCTCCAGCTGGCGTCTGGCAGGTGCCCCTCTGGGCCAAGGCTTCCAGAGGAAGGAATAGGCAGCAATCTTTGCTGTTCTGCAGCCTCTGCTGGTGATACCCAGACAAACAGGGTCTGGAGTGGACCTCCAGCAAACTCCATCAGACCTGTAGCAGCAGAGGGGCCTTACTGTTAGAAGGAAAACTAACAAACAGAAAGGAATAGCATCAACATCAACAAAAAGGATGTCCACACAAAATCCCCATCCAAAAAGTCACCAGCATCAAAGACCAAAGGTAGATAAATCCATGAAGATGAAGAAAAACCAGTACAAAAAGGCTGAAAATTCCAACAACCAGAATGACTCTTCTCCTCCGAAAGATCACAGCTCCTCATCAGCAAGGGAACAAAACTGGACAGAGAATGAGTTTGATGAATTGACAGAAGTAGGCTTCAGAAGGTGGGTAATAACAAACTCCACCAAGCTAAAGGAGCATGCTCTAACTCAACGCAAGGAAGCTAAGAACCTTGAGAAAAAGTTAGAGGAAGTGCTAAATAGAATAACCAGTTTAGAGAATAACATAAATGACCTGATGGAGCTGAAAAACACAGCATAAGAACTTCGTGAAGCATACACAAGTATCAATAGCTGAACTGATCAAGTGGTAGAAAGGATATCAGACTGAAGATCAACTTAATGAAATAAAATCTGAAGACAAAATTAGAGAAAAAATAATGAAAAGGAATGAACAAAGTCTCCAAGAAACATGGGACTATATAAAAAGACCAAACCTGCATTTGATTGGTATACCTGAAAGTGATGGGGAGAATGGAAAACGGTCTTCAGTATATTATCCAGGAGAACTCCCCCAACCTAGCAAGACAGGCCAACATTCAAATTCAGGAAATACAGTGAACACCACAAAGATACTCCTCAAGAAGAGCAACCCCAAGACACATAATCGTCAGATTCACCAAGGTTGAAATAAAGGAAAAATGTTAAGGAAAGCCAGAGAGAAAGGTTGGGTTACTGACAAAGGGGAGCCCATCAGACTAACAACAGATCTCTCTGCAGAAACCCTACAAGCCAGAAGAGAGTGGGGGCCAATATTCAACATTCTTAAAGAAAAGAATTTTCAACCCAGAATTTCATATCCAGCTAAATAAACTTCATAAGCAAAGGAGAAATAGAATCTTTTCCAGAAAAGCAAATGCTGAGAGATTTTGTCACCACCAGGCCTGCCCTACAATAGCTCCTGAAGGAAGCACTAAACATGGAAAGGAAAAACTGGTACTAGCCCCTGCAAAAACATATGAAATTGTAAAGACCATTGACACTATGAAGAAACTTCATCAACTAATGTGCAAAATAAGCAGCTATCATCATAATGATAGGATCAAATTCACACATAACAATATTAACCTTAAGTGTAAATGGGTTAAATGCCACAATTAAAAGACACAGACTGTCAAATTGGATACAGAGTCAAGATCCATCGGTGTGCTGTATTCAGGAGACCCATGTCATGCACAAAGACACACAAAACCTCAAAATAAAGGGATGGAGGAATATTTACCAAGCAAATGGAAAGAAGAAAAAAAAAAGCAGGGTTTGCATTCCTAATCTCTAATAAAGCAGACTTTAAACTAACAAAGATCAAAAAAGACAAAGAAGGGCATTACATACATGACCTTTAAAATAAAGATAAAAGGATCAATGCAACAAGAAGAGCTAACTATCCTAAATATATGTGCATCCAATACAGGAGCACCCATATTTATAAAGCAAGCTCTTAGAGTCCTACAAAGAGGCTTAGACTCCCACACAATAATAGTGGGAGATTTTAACACCCCACTGTCAATATTAGACAGATCAATGAGACAGAAAATTAATAAGGATATTCAGGACTTGAACTCAGCTCTGGACCAAGCAGATCTAATAGACATCTACAGAACCCTCCACCCCAAAGAATATATATTCTTCTTAGCACCACATCACACTTATGCTAAAATTGACCACATAATTGGAAGTAAAACACTCCTCAGCAAATGCAATGGAACGGAAATCATAACAAACAGTTTCTTGGACCACAGTGCAATCAAATTAGAAGTCAGGATTAAGAAACTCACTCAAAACCACAAACTACATGGAGCCTGAACAACCTGTTCCCGAATGATTACTGGGTAAATAAAATTAAGGCAGAAATAAATAAGTTATTTGAAACCAATGAGAACAAAGACACAACATACCAGAATCTCTGGGACACAGCTAAAGCAGTGTTTAGAGAGAAATTTATGACACTAAATGCCCAGGGGAGAAAGCAGGAAAGATCTAAAATCAACACTCTAAATCACAATTGAAATAACCAGAGAAGCAAGAGCAAAAAAATTCAAAAGCTAGCAGAAGAAAAGAAATAACTAAGATCAGAGCAGAACTGAAGGAGATAGAGACATGAAAACTCTTCAAAAACTCAGTGAATCCAGGAGCTGGTTTTTTGAAAGGATTAACAAAATAAATAGACTGCTAGCTAGAATAATAAAGAAGAAAAGAGAGAAGAATCAAATAGACACAATAAAAATTAATAAAGGGGATATCACCACTGATCTCACAGAAACACAAACTACAATACTATAAACATCTCTATGCAAATAAACTAGAAAACCTAGAAAAAATGGATAAATTCCTGGACACATACACCCTCCCAAGACTAAACTAGGAAGAAGTCAAATCCCTGAATAGCCCAATAACAAGTTCTTAAATTGAGGCAGCAATTAACAGCCTACCAACCAAAAAAAGCCCAAGCCCAGGTGGATTCACAGGTGCATTTTATCAGAGGTACAAAGTGGAGCTGGGACCATTCCTTCTAAAATGATTCCAAACAATAGACAAAGAAGGATTTCTCCCTAACTCATTTTACTAGGACAGCATCATCCTGATACCAAAACCTGGCAGAGACACAACAAAAAACTAAAATTTTAGAACAACATCTCTGATGAACATCGATGTGAAAATCCTCAATAAAATACTAGCAAATAAAATCCAGCAGCACATCAAGAAGCATATCCACCATGATCAAGTCGGCTTCAACCCTGGGATGCAAGGCTGGTTCAACATATGCATATCTATAAATGTAATCCAATGCATAAACAGAACCAATGACAAAAACTACATGATTATCTCAATAGATGCAGGAAAGGCCTTTGACAAAATTCAACACCTGTTCATACTAAAAACTCTCAATAAACTAGGTATTGATGGAACGTACCTCAAAATAATAATAGCTATTTATGACAAACCCACAGCCAATATCATACTGAATGGGCAAAAGCTGGAAGCATTCCCTTTGAAAACTGGCACAAGCAAGTGGTCCCATGGTGTAATGGTTAGCACTCTGGACTTTGAAAACTGGCACAAGACAAGATTGCCCTCTTTCACAACTCCTAATAAACATAGTATTGGAAGTTCTGGCCAGGGCAATCAGGCAAGAGAAAGAAATTAGGATATTCAAATAGGAAGAGAGGAAGTCAAATTGTCTCTGTTTGCAGATGACATGACTGCATATTTCGAAAACCCCATAGTCTCAGCCCAAAATCTCCTTAAGCTAATAAGCAACTTCAGCAAAGTCTCAGGATACAAAATCAATGTGCAAAAATCACAGACATTCCTATACACCAATAATAGACTAATGGAGAGCCAAATCATGAGTGAACTCCCATTCACACTGTACAAAGAGAATGAAATACCTCGGAATATAACTTACAAGGGAAGTGAAGGACCTCTTCAAGGAGAACTACAAACTGATGTTCAAGGAAATAAGAGAGGACATAAACAAATGGAAAAACATTCCATGCTCACAGATAGGAAGAATCAATATAGTGAAAATGGCCATATTGCCTGAAGTAATTTATAGATTCAATGCTATCCCCATCAAGCTACCATTGACTTTCTTCACAGAATTAGAAAAACTACTTTAAATTTCATATGGAACCAAAAAAGACCCCACATATCCAAGACAATCCTAAGCAAAAAGAACAAAGCAGGAGGCATCACACTACTTGACTTCAAACTATATTGCAAGGCTACAGTAACAAAAACAGCACGGTACTGGTACCAAAACAGATACATAGACCAATGGAACAGAACAGAGGCCTCAGAAATAATGCCACACATCTACAACCATCTAATCTTTGACAAACTTGACAAAAACATGCAATGAGGATAATTTTTTCTATCCTGGAAAAGCTTATAATTCTAAGATTGTTTGCGTGTGTGTGTGTGTGTGTGTGTGTGTGTGTTGTTGTTTTGTTTGTTTTTTGAGATGGTGTTTCACTCTTATTGCCCAGGCAGGAATGCAATGGAGCGATCTCAGTTTACTGCAACCTCTGACTCCTGGGTTCAAGCAATTCTCCCATCTCAGCCTCCCAAGAAGCTGGGATCAGAGGCATGTGTCACCACACCTGGCTAATTTTGTATTTTTAGTAGAAACTGGGTTTTGCCATGTTGGCCAAGCTGGTCTTTAACTCCTGACTTCAGGTGATCCACCTGCCTCGGCCTCCCAAAGTGCTGGGATTACAGGCATGAGTCACTGCACCAGGCCAGAAAAAATTTCTTAGGTTGATGTTGTATCAAACAAAATTACTGAATTTCTTTAATGGTGTATCTGTAGATTCTCAATTGATTGATAAAAACAGTATCTCCAAATAAGGAGAATATTGTCTCTTTTGACAAGCTTCTTACGTCTTATTTTTGCTTAATCTTTTATATTGGATATTACTTCAAGTCCAGGTTGAACAGTATGGTTGATATGGGCATTCCTGTTTTATGCCTTGTGTTAATGCTTCTAAATTTTACCACAAAATATGATCTTTACTGTACATGGCTGTAAGATAACCCTTAACCTATTGAAGCAGTCAACATTCAGTCTTTCGGATCATGAAAAAGTATTGGATTTTTGCTTTTTTTTTTTTTTTTTTTTTTTTTTTTTTTTTTTTTTTTTTTTTTTTTTTTTTTTTTTTTTTATTTGTCTGTATACATAAAATAGCTAGATGGAACCTTTGAGCCATAAGAGTATGTACAGAAAACTGGCAAGAGTACTAATGAGACCAAGCTTTGGGCTTCAGGGATTTAAAACAATTGGATGCTTTATTAGGACCTGAGAAGACATGAGGGAAGGAGAAAGGCAGTAACTGCAGGGTCCATTTAAGGTTTTAAATGTTAAAAATTTAAGAAACTTTTTTCTGTATGCATAAGATGACTTTTGTAATTTCTTTTTTAATCAACTCACGTGGTGATTTGTGCTAATAGAATTTCTAACTACTAAGTATCTTTGCATTTCTATTGATTCTACAGTATTTTTATATGATTCTAGCTCCACCTTGGGTTGTTTTTCATTTTGTTTTTTGCCTTTTTTTGAGTGTTTTGTTTGTTTTAAATAACCATATACATAACTAATTTTAAAATGTCATAATTTTGCCAGGTTTGCCTCATTTTCATAATAAAATAAATTATTGCTGATTAAAGAAAAAACAAGCAATGGGGAAAGGATTCCCTATTTAATAAATGGTGTTGGGAAAACTAGCTAGCCATTTGCAGAAAACTGAAACTGAGCCCCTTCCTTACCCCTCATACAAAAATTAACTCAAGATGGATTAAAGACTTAAAAATAAGACTGAAAACCATAAAAATCCTAGAAGAAAACCTAGGCAATACCATTCAGGACATAGGCATGAGCAAAGACTTCATGACTGAAACACCAAAAGCAACAAAAGCCAAATGGGATCTAATTAAACTAGGGAGCTTCTTCACAGCAAAAGAAACTATCATCGGACTGAACAGGCAACCTACAGAATGGGAGAAAAATTTTGCAGTCTATCCATCTGACAAAGTGCTAATATCCAGAATCTACAAAGAACTTAAATAAATTTACAAGAAAAAAACAACTCAATCAAAAAGTGGGCAGAGGATATGAACAGACACTTCACAAAAGAAGACATTTATGTGGCCAACAAACATGAAAAAAAGCTCATCATGTTGACTAGAGAAATGCAAATCAAAATCACAATGAGATACAATCTCAAGCAGTTAGAATGGCCATAATTAAAAAGTCAGGAAACAACAGAAGCTGGAGAGGATATGGAGAAATAGGAATGCTTATACACTGTTGGTGGGTGTGTAAATTAGTTCAACCATTGTCGAGGACAGTGTGGTGATTCCTCAAGGATCTAGAATCAGAAATGCCATTTGACCCAGTGATCCCATTTTTGGGTATATACCCAAAGGATTATAAATCATTCTGCTATAAAGACACATGTACACGTATGTTTACTGTAGCACTATTCACAATAGCAAAGACTTGGAACCAACACGAATGCCCATCAATGATAGACTGGATAAAGAAAATGTGGCACATATACACCATGGAATACTATGCAACCTTAAAAAAGGATGAGTTCATGTCCTTTGCAGGGACATGGATGAAGCCGAAAACCGTCACTCTCAGAAAACTAACACAGGAACAGAAAACCAAACATGGCATGTTCTCACTCATAAGTGAGAACAGAATAATGAGAACACATGGACACAGGGAGGGGAACATCACACACTGGGGCCTGTTGGAGGATGGGGGGCTAGAGGAGGGATACCACTAGGAGAAATACCTAATGTAGATGACACGTTGATGGGTGCAGCAAACCACCATGGCACATGTATACCTATGTGACAAACCTGCACATTCTGCACAGGTATCCCAGAACTTAAAATATATATAAAAAAGGAGACTTTCAAAGTTCAGCTCAAGGGGCTCTCCTCTTTACTTTTTCTAGCCTTCTCTCACTGGAGTGAAATGCATATTCTGTAGCACCTGTAGGAATTATTGAACATATTTTGTGTGTGGTTTTGCTTTTTTGTTATTAGAGTATACTTTCACTGGCAATAAGATGGTGTCTTATTCATCTTTCTACTGAGATGCCTAACACATTACATGGCAAGGCATACAACTGGCGTTCAAAGGGTGTTGACTGAATAGAAGTTGAATCTGAGACTTTCTAAAATACAGAAGACACGCCTCTTATAAATTTGTGTTCTTGATTGCCATTTAACTAATGTCTAATCATTTAACATTAAAAATAAGACTATGTAGAAATGTAGAAAATATTTATCATATAATTCAGAGAACATAAAATATTATGTGCATCATGATATAACTAGGAAAGGTATACATTTAGTAATGATAAAAGCAGAAGAAATTGTGTAAAATGAAAAATAATTGTATTTGGATAATAAGCATCTTATTGTAATGGGGTGATTTTTACTATTATTATAATTGTTTAAAATAATATATGTTAGGTTACCTTTTAAATTAAAAATTTAAACATTTCTAAAATAACACAGAAAATAAGTTCAATTACTTTGAAAATTATTTGTGGCTAATGTTATTTTAGAAAAGAAATTACAATAAGCAAATAAAAAAGTGGGGGCAGGATTGTCTTGCTCATTCAATACCCCAAATACTTATTGGCTTCAAACACCTGGAAAATCTCATATGAATCAAGGATTTTTATTTTCTTTAACCAAAATTTCAGAAAAACTATACGTAAAACATTTTCTTCATTTTACATGCTGTTATCCATTTTATTGTATAGATAGGCTTGTATCTATTACAGTTTAGATCCAGTAATTGTAATGTGAAGGTACCATATCAGAAAAATAGCTGCAATATCTATAGAATTTTCTCTAAAACATTTTGCTAATGAATATTTTAAGAGAGTATAAAGGATGAGTACTTTCCTGAAAATATTAATGTCACAAAACTTAATTAATATAAAAAGGGAAGCCCAGTATGAATACATAAATAAAGCTCCATAAATAATTTTCTAGAAATATATCTGTGTTGTTTAAATATGCATGCAGGCCTAACTTTTGCTAACATATTTCAACGACTTTGTTGGTTAATAAATTAGTAAATAATTTTTCTTAAAAAAAGATTGAAATTAGCATAGGAAGTACTTTAAAGTGCCTGAAAAATTTTGTTTTTAAAAGTCTGTAACATTTCCCATTGCTATGGATTAATCACTATGGGGCTGATTATTATGGGATTAACAGATCTTGCTATGCTACTAATTGGCTCAGCAACATTTTATTGACTAGGTGGTGAGACAATAAATTTTAAACTTATTTTCTTTATTTCCTAAAAACCATGGATTCCTAACTGGTGGGTTTTTGAAGTAAACAGATTTCACTGTTCGTAATTAATAACTCTTGCTCAAATAACCTAAGTCCAGAGAAGACTGAGAAGTAATCTGACTCACGAAAACGTCTTCGTTGGTCGGTCATCTGCCAACAGCACAACTTCTAAGGATGGCGTCTGTCTATCTGATTTAAGACATTGTAAAGCATCAGAGGGTTCTAATGTGAAAATCTTTTGGTAACTGTTAAAATCCAGGGTTTATAAGAAGTATCTCTGGAGAGCAAGAGGGCCCACATCCAAGCAGCCATTATGGACGTAAGGATAGTTCAGTCAATGAACAGAGACACAAGAGCTTCCAATTGTAGGTGGTAACTCTGGAGGCCTCCAGGTAGTATGAAGGATGTGGCCGCTCTGATAAGGACCCATAAACATAGTATGGCCCTTTTGATCATGAAGAAAGGGCAATTATAAGCACACTAGACAGCTGTAGCCCAGAGACTAGTTATCAGTAAAGATTTCTCTTGTTCCAAGAACAGTGAGTATGCACAATTCTAAATACATTGAATCGAAAAAGTAGGGCTTAATTAAACTTATTTTTATTGAATTAGAGGCCATCATCTGGAGAAATGTTAAGACCTTAAGCAGTGCCCACTGGGAAGTGTTTTATTGAAATCCACCTTGAATTTGAAGTATCTGCACAAAAGGAGAAAGTTGTTGATAATGCTTTAGTTTTTTTGAGACAAAGTCCCACTCTTTCACCCAGGCTGGAGTATAGTGGCACGAACATGGCTCACTGCAGCCTCGACCTTCTGGGCCCCAGGATTCTCCTGCCTCAGCCCCACAAGTAGCTAGGACTACAGGTGCACGCCACCACGCCCAGCTATTTTTTGTAGAGGTCTCGCCATGTTGCCCAGCTGGTCTCCAACTCCTGAGCTCAGACCATCCACCTGCTTTTGCCTCCCAAAGTGCTAGGATTACAACTGTGAGCCACTGTACCCAGCCTGTTGACAATGTTTTGGGTAATTCAAGTAGAATAAGAAGATACAAAGGTAAAAAGAAATATGGAGCAACTTCATACTCCTTGGCATGGGGTAGCCATTTGTCAAAGGAACACACTAGCTTGTTAAATTTCTAGGAAACCATGAAAATTCCAAGAAGAGTCAACTCAGTCTGGCACCATGATTTGCAACAAGCATCTGTCTACTGTTGGGCCCCAATAAAAGGCATGTCACAGGTCTTGAAAAATACTTCCATTTTCTATTCAGTCTATTGGAGACTTTTGCCAAAGAAACACATCTACTTTTCATTTTAATTGTTGTTTCATTTACCGTAAGTTGATGAGAAAGTAACCTGTTTGAAAATAAATGTACTTTGTAAATTGTAGCCAGTTAGAAAAAAAGGAAAGTTATAGCTGTGATGGGAACATTTTGAGTAACATCTGTGCAGTGAACCTTTTTCTGAACACTGGTTTCTGTTAATCCTGTGATAGGCACTTGGCAAATGCAAGAGAAGAGAAACAATGGCCGGTGAACAGAAGTAGAATAGATGTGGCATGGACATTTTAACTTAAAATCTAGAGAATTCTTTGAGCAAAACATCCCAATGAAAAATTTTGCTGTTATATTCCAAAATGAGTAAAGGATGAAATGTTAAATATGAATTATTACAAGAAGACAAAGAAAAAGACAGCAAGGGCAAGACTGACCTACGTTGGGAAAAACAAAAGTTCAGGCCTGTGTACTCTGAGGTCTGTTCAGGTCCACAGCTAGCACGGCACCTGGTGAACGTAGTGAACATCAGTAGGATTGCGGAAGGAGTGAATGGGAGTGTGATTGAATGACTATTTTCTAGAAGTGAATTTGCAATGGTTAGGGAAAGAGGTAGGTTTTGATCTGATTTATTCAGTTTGGCTCTCCATACTATCCAATTAATCAGATAATTGTGAATTTTTAACTTGTGCCATGCATGATTTGTATTTTCTAGTTTGCTTACACCCCCAGGGTCCTTGCAAATTATACATCTGGGGGATTTTTGCACACAAAACTTCAGAATAAGTGCAGCTTTTTATTTTGAAGTAGATTAAGTACTGTCAAGTCCAGTTCCCATAGCTCTCAGTGCCAACCTTAAAAGATAGAGAAGATTCATTTATAGTTTATCCTGCCAGAGTTGTAATAAAGAAAACATGATTCCCAGAATTCTTTGCTTTGGGAACTCCCCATCTTTCATTCGGCATCTTGGAGCTTATACTTAGCTTGTTACCTTCCTGTCATCTATTGCTTTTTCTTTTCTGATAAGCCAAAGTGACCATATCCCATAAAACTATAGCTGGTTTTAGTTCAATTTTGAGGGTGGTGAGGTATACTATTTCTTTCCATAATAAAAACAGTCTTTGTAGATGAAATTAAAATGCTTGAAAACACAACTACATTCTGCATTAATGTGAAGTCTCAGGAACATTCTCAGGACCTGAAATACTCTGACAAAGTGGTTTTGGTGAGAATTTGTCCTGATTAGCTTCTGTCCCACATACATGCTTCATTTGCTTAATCTCCACCCCCTCAGTAATTATAAGCTGAGTTACTCTACAGAGGTAAAATTGGTGTTGGAACAGAAGGAATGAGTCTCACTAGAGGAATACTACAGGACTCACCCTATCCCCTTCCTCCTGCCAGTTTTCCATTCATCAGCACCGGCACTATTTGGAGAAATCATTTGCCTTATTTGTCTGGCTCCACACAGAGTGCCAAAAATAAGAAGGCAATGCTATATATATTTCAGGCATAAGTTCTTAAATTATATTCAAAGATGGTGATTGGCATTTTTTTTCTACACCTTCATAGTAATTATTTCCCTGAAATATCACTGGGACAAGCAGAATATCACATCATTTCTTTTATAGAAAAGTATGCCCAGGTTGGGTGTATCCTTTCTGTCAATTAATACCAGTATACTGGACACCGAGATCACTCCCCTACTCTTGCATCAAATAGGGACTGAATTTGCCTCAGGAAAGTTCTAGCTCCTTGGAAGCCTGCTGTAGGTCTGGCTCAGGTTTGTGTCTCAGGACTTCCAGCAAGGAATTTTGGTTTGGTTCCTTGCCACATCAAAGATGTGAAATTATTTGAGTTCCTGTCAGTTGGGCTAGGGAAGGAGTCCTTGGGTTAGGGAAGGAGTCTCCTGGGAGGCTTAAGTGAAGGCTGATGCTCACATCGCTCCTGACCTGATCCAAGTTCACGCCCTGTCTGCTTCAGCTATTATTTTGTCCTATGAATTGCTTTTCTCTTCTCATAGCAATAGTTCTCCAAATATATCAAAAGTCTAGAGTCATCTCATAGCTTGTAATCTGCAGGGTCAGATGTTTCTTCCTCCAGTGTTTCCTTATTAGTATAATGAGATATTTTTGCCACTAAGAGACTTGATAGAGGGGGGGATTTAAGGGCACTAAGGAAACAATGTGAAGTTTAAAATGTGAGATACTTGGTTCCCCTGCAGGTTAAAGAATGCCTCACACAGATGCATAAATAAGTAGATAATTAGATATAACTAATTTATGTGAAAAACAGAATGAATATGTTTCTCAATGAACTATTATTTTAAAAATCCTGTAGGAAGAAAAATGCCTTTGTGAAAAATCAGTATCTGGTCTGTATTAATGTATAACTGCTGTCACTTTGGCAAAAGCACATTTGCTGAAGTGAGTAAGTATATGAGCCAAATACAAGTCTACAAAAAGAAACAAAATTAAGAAGGGCGGTGGACCCCTTTGTTGTCTATGCTGTCTTCTTCTGCCTTCATTCTGAGTCAATTGGTTGATAGGCCTTCTCCTCTTGACTTCTAACTTCTCTTTATCTCGACTCCGAAGGCCCTTTTCCACTTAGAACTGCTCTTCTGTGGAACTGCATTCTTCCTCTGCAGCTGTAACATTTGTGTCTCCCAGCTATCAGCCACACTTCTGCTGGACAGCTCCCTGCTTTCCACACTTTTTGATTTAATAATTAACTTTCTTCCTCCTCCTAAAGGTGCCAATAGTTTAGAATTCCTCACCCCCTAGGCCTTCTACTATCTCCCACCCTAAATAATTCCTATAATTTGATTCCTGTCTTTCAATTTTCATAGAGTGGAGCGTTACTGGTCAAAGTCACAAAACTGGTCTGATCTGCCTGATTATGAAGTCACACAATTTACCTCTCCTATGCTAGAACCTTACTGTTACATGCAGTCTTTTTATCTGTTCCTTGCTGACATTGTTCACATTTTTCACAGTAGGTATCTAAAACTTTAGAAAGTTTTTTCATGTCTTCTCCATCTTACCTTTTCCAGCTCCCAGCCCTGAACCATCCTAGTAGATCTTCACAGATGGCCTCATCGTTCATGCTGATCAAAGTTCCTGAAGCTTCCCATTTTTCTTCTTTAAAATTTTATTGTAACATACTCATTACTGTCTTTATCTCTCCTTTTCTAGATAGAAACAGTTCCTTCTGCTTTCCAAAACCAACATTACTTTCAAAGCTCTGGATTCTAGCTCTTTTAACACCTTCTCAAATCTTTTGCATTAAATTATTTGATAATATTTTATGATCTTCAATATTTCTCCTTCCAAATATCTTTTACTTACTGTTGGGAAACAGTTCTCCATAGGTCTCCTATGTATGTTTCTGTCTTTGAGCAGAGGCACGACTGCCTTTGTTCTGGACTATTATCCCAAGGATGTTTATACAGCAAGTAGCCTTGGAAGACCAAGAGTATCTCCCTCTGTCTCACTTACTGTCCATTATAAAAGAGTTGGCATTTCTTTCCTATAAAGAAACCCACTGTGCATGTAGGCGTCATGTGGCCTTCTCTGCATTGCCCTGTGGGACGAGGACATGAGGGAAACAGCATGAGAAAACACTTATCCTCTGGTTACTGCAGTTGCTGCAATGAAGTCCTTTGTCCCTGACTCAGGGGGTCTGTCTTCTGCCAGTGTCCTTGGAACTGTGGCAGGCTAGCTTGTTAGCCTGGAAGCTGGTTAAGTCTCAGAACCTTTACAGCTCTTGGCACTTACAAATAATGTAGGTCTTCACTTAAAGAAGTCGTCTGTTGCCTCTGGTACTGCTTTAATTTTAGTCCTATTTTCCCTTGCATCCACTGTGCAACTTTTTAAAAGTGACGTCAATGCTGTTTCTCAAATTTCCCTTACTATGTACTCAATATTACTTTGAATCAGATTTTTGCCTCCAATCCTTCTAAAACTGTTCCCCAAGAGTCATCAGTAATTTTCAAATTGCCAAATTCAGAAAATTATCTTTTATTGGTCCTCATTATATGAAAATATAACCCTCATCATATTATGTCCTGTTTGAATGCTTTGATAACTCATTTTCTGCAGAATAAAATTCAAGCAGTTTAGGCTGACATTCCAGGCCATCCTTTTATAATTTTATCCTCCAAGTTTCTCTGACATGTACACCTTTTCCCTGACAACTTGGATTATATCCTTCATTCCTACAGCATACATTATAAAAATATGTTTCTGTAAAAATATGTTTCATGTTCTTCTGATTCAAATTCTGCCTTTCCTATCTCTCTTAAGCCTTTAAGGATCAGAAAAATAATGTTTCTATTTGAAGCTTTCCCCAATTCTTTATCCTAAACTTTTTAGTATTAATAGAAAATAGTTTTAAAATCTGACTCTTAAAAGATGGAAAACAGTATTCTGAAATGACCACTTATAATACAATCTGATAGCTTCTTAGCCTTTTGGCTAAGATCAAGTATAATATGATCTGATTGTTTAAAGGATAGTCTCTTCAAATACCTTATGTAATATATAAAGTGTAATTTCTTATATATTTTCTTAGACAAAGCATTGCACAGTTATTAACTCTCATTTCATATCTTTTCATGGGTTCTTGAAGCATTTCCGCATGGTTGGGACCAAAAATTTGTTAGACAACTTGAGAAAGCATAAAAGTTGACGTGAACATATTTGCAATATTTTATTTTAATTGAAAACACATAAATGTACCTTCATTTAATAACCTTTTGATAGAGGCAAAGGCCTCTTAAATATGCATGTATGCCTGCCAATTCATGTTCTGTGTCCACTGTTTGATTGAACCACACCTATAAAATGTAATCTTCAGTTTTCCATTTAACTTTCCCTAAAGTGGCTTAAAACTTTGCAAACAATCTAAGTTCCTTCTAGAGTTTTATACTCTCTTTTCTTAACCTTTTATAACCCATATCTGGTTTGGTAGAGATTTTTAAAAACTTGCTTTGATTGTGTTTTTCTACGGCATTCATTTTAGTTAACGCTAGAAACAACTCTTCTCTTTGGGCATTCGTATTTTATTGGCGGATGTAGTACTTACTTAAATAACACAATTATAATACAAGTATAAATGAGGTAAGTGAATGTAATGGGATTTTGGTGAGCACAGAGCTCCTGCTGTGGGGGTGTAACTGCAAGACCATCATAGGGTAGCCCACAGCCTAAGCTTTGGCTTGGGAGGAGCCCCAGTCAGCATGACTACCCAGGGCATGAGGCACAAGGTCAATATGAAGAGTTATTAAAGCGGAAGGCTTCTAATATACTTAAAATTAATTTTTATTTTATGGCGTTGGTATATCAGCAGGATAACAAAACAGAAATTGCTCAAAATTCAAACATAAGTGGCTCGAGACTTGAGCTAAAGCTTTGGTAAGCCTGGGATTTCATGTGAAGTCACAGAATATTTCAATCTCCACCTCATTCCAAATGAAGATTAGATGATCAGGCACTGAGTCTCATGTCACTCAAAGTTTTATTGCTTTCATTCACCCAGTGCCACAAAGCAGAGATAAAAGATGTCACCTGGGTGAGGTTAAAATGACATTCAAAGCATGAACCAAGAGACCAGGCATTGATTATTAGTTCTGGTGTGCCCATGGAAAGACAGGCACACATGTCTGCCTGCTGATGAGCCAGAAGCCTCATCCAGTACACAGATGAACTGAAAAGCATTCCATAAACCATGAAAGATAATCTAATACATAGATATTAAAATGGAAAGTTACCATGCATTAGGGTTAGGAGAGTAAATGAAACATGAAACAAGTTACTTCTGGGATGGGTGGGATGGGTAGTAATTAGAATTTGACAAGCAGTTCTTACATGAATAAGGAGTTGGTTGACTTGTTCTATTTAGTATACGATGTCCAAGGGTTCCTTCTTTAAGTGTGAATTAGCACCAGGATGGGTTTTGAATGGCCCTGTATCTTTGAATAGGTCTATCTTGGTTGAGCAGGACCTGTGGATGAGTGAGCACATTTACACAGATGAGAATAACCTATGCTGTGGTTACCACCTGGATAGAAAAATTGAAGTCTCCTTCTCTCCTTCTCTCACTTTATTTTCCCCTCCCTCCCTGCCTTTTTCTTTTTTCTTTCTTTTTTTTTTTTTGGAAAATATCTATGAAGACATTTTTCAGCTCCAAGAATTTCTGCTGTTACAGCAACATATGTGGGAGTATGTCATTTGAAGGCAAGGAGATTATGATGAAGTAGGCTGTGTTACACTAAAAGCTGAAGACATAGTGAAGAGCAGAAGAAATACGATTTTGAAGAAGACTGGATATTCTCAGTTGACAAATAGTAGCAATTTTTAGCGACCAATTATGGAATACCTAGTTGGTTTTTTTTTTTTTTTTTTGAAGCAGCAGGTTTTTTTTTCCTCCATTTCTTCTTCCTGTCTTACTACCCTTTATCCTCATAGAGAATAAGAACTTTGAAGGCCAGGCACATAATAAAAAGAATCAGTAAGACGTTTTAATTTCAGAATTTTTTTTTGATTTATTTTAAATAATCAAGTCATATAAAAGGGTCGACAAAGCCAAATAGAACAATATGTTGAAAGGTAATATTGGAATGTAGCATGGTAGAAAGAAAGTGCACTTTAGAAACACTAAACCCGGGCTGCAGTTCTGACCCATCATTTAGTAGTAATATAACCTGAGGCAACATCAACTCATTTCTGCAACTTTCACTTTCCCCATCTGTGAGGTAATAAAAACAAGATCCTCCTTATAGAGCTGTGGTGAGAATTTATGAGAAAATATTTTAAAAAATTCTTTGGGAACTATGAACAGCTGTGCAAATATTAATTCCCCTTCATTATTATCCCATCTACTCTTTATACAGAAGCTATCTTATCACTGTGTCAAAGAACAATTTTCTGACAACATTAGTAGATTTCCATTCATTCTGAAAATTTCAATTGGGTCCAGTGTATCTACCATTTACTGATAAAGTAGTTTCATTAATCTAGGCTGCTTTTCTAAAGTGATGTGGCAAGTTGGATGATTACTGAATTCAGTTAAATGTGGTGTATTTCATGTACGTAAGTCCTGTAAGACAGTGTCTATAAATTTTGGGGAATTATTTTAGGCAGTAATATCTAAAATAAATTACTGACTCAACTCTTCATTTCCCTTTTCAACAGTTGCAATTTTGGCTTTGGGGGCAGATATTTAGAATCTTCTATGGGCAGAGCCATGACAAGGGAAATGAAATTACAATGAATCATGAGAGGAGGGACCCAAGAAGTACTCCCAAGTTAGGGACCAACAGAGAAACCTAACATTAACCTGGAGATAATAAATGTGTGTGGGTCAACATAAGTTTAATAATATTTTATTATGACAGTTTGAATAAGGCTGAGTAAGAAATACAAGGCAGTATTTGCAAACTGTCAAAAATGTTAAGCCTTCTTTGAGTGCTAGAAGGGAAATGCACTAGCCTTACTACTAATGTGTGTTCTACTTTGGAAGTTATAGGGAAGTAGTATAAAGGACTTTCTAGGCTTAAAGAATTAAAGAATGTGTGACTATAGCATCCTCATTCTTAGACGGCTTGGAAAATGAATGATCTTAGTTTGGTTTGAAAACTATAGAATAGAATATATTTTTAGCATAATAAATCTTTTCAATCCTTTCAAAAAACAGATCCATAGAAAGAGCAAACAGATGGAAGCCCATGTGCTGTTTTGTAACATGTCCAGGGTTTTAAAATTGGATAAACACTGAAACCCTGCAGCGGCAAATCTGTCCTTTCTTAAACAAAATCCTATGAGATTAGGGGAGCTGCTGTAATAAAATATGCACATTAAAAAAAAATCCAGGTACCCCTGCCAACTTCTCTGCTAGGGCCATATGATGAATGGCCTCATAGCACGAACGTTAACCCATTTCTTATTAATGGAAATATGCATAAGTACTTATGGGATGCTTATTAACTGTAACAACCCAAGCACTCAGGATATTAGGCCAAATAGAGAATCATACTGAAATTCCATAAACACTAAGCTATTTCCCATAGGCGCTCAGCCCATTACTTAATAAGACACTATAATAATTTAAGGCCACTTTTACAATTTGATTATTTTTTAATTATTAATATTTAAGCTTGGTCCTCATGAGAGAACCAGTTAGATATAAACTTGTAGGCCAGGTACAGTGGCCCATGCCTGCAATCCCAGCACTTTGGTAGGCTGAGGTGGGCAGATCACTTGAGGTCAGGAGTTCGAGACCAACTTGGCCAACATGATGAAACCCCAAATCTCTACTAAAAATACAAAAATTAGCTAGGCATGGTGGCAGGTGCCTGTAATCTTAGCTACTCAGGAGGCTGAGGCAGGAAAATCATTTGAACCCTGCAGTAAGCCATGATGGTGCCATTGCACTCCAACCTGGGTGACAGAGTGAGACTCCATCTCAAAANAAAAAGAAAAAGAAAAGAAAGAGAAAAAAGAAAGAAAGAAACTTGTATTATTCAACCTTGTTCTCCCTTCATATATTTCACATTATCCCTTACATCAACCTTTTCTTTTTCTATATGATCACAATTAGAAAGATATTTTGTTGTAGAAAGAACAATATTAATTGAAATTGAAGGCACAGAACAGAAAGGGAGCTCAGCTACAGAAAAAAATGAGGACTTTCTGAAGCTTGTACCTCCAATATTTGGTCTATGGCCTATTTAGAGAGTGGGCATTCATAAAGGTTTGTTGAATGACTATGTAAATGAGTGAACAGAAGTTGGAGGTTAGGATCTGTTTGCCACTCTTGGGTGCCAATGTAGCAATTAAACCATTTTTCTCATTTGTCCTTTATTGTTCAGTTTTTTAAAGGTCATGGCTAAGGAAATGTTTTGGTTGGCATTTTTCACCATGGCAGAGCATATTGGTTTAAAAAATCTCTCTGATATATTTCAAATGATAGATTTGGTTGCTCTTGCACATCAATGATTTATTTAATGGATTACTTGTTGGAAAAAATCTCAATGTCAGATTGACTTCCCAGCATACATCCAACTTACTTCTCCCCTTCCTCTTCTTCTTCTGAGCAGCTGGAATATGCTCAGAGGATGAAAACTAATTTTACTAATAGCCAGCTTCTCCAACCCTCAACTATCATATGAAGGTCAATCTCTTTCTGCTAAGTCACATGATATATTCTAAAACCAAATAGAAATAATCTTGAATTATCTAATATTGTAGATAATCAAACCAGAACCCTCTTCAATACACTGGCCAGTCAAAAGGTGGTCAAAATAGCAAAGAAATGTTTACTGCTGTTAGATCCTCTCCCTGCAGCATTCAAATTAAAATAAATATGGCAGAGAACTAAGAAGCAAAAGCAACAAAAAGATGCTATGTAGCTATTACTGCCACTTACATTTAGCCATCATAAATGGAACAGAAATTGTGCAAAGGCAATAGGCAGCAACATATTTGGAAATTATACCTGAGAGTGCTTTGGATTTTAATTCTTTGTGTTCAAAATTACTGATGAGTGAAGAAATTAATTCCTTTCAAAATATGGATTTTCTTCTGCAATATCGTGTCCCAATAGGGAAGACTCTAAGGAGTCAATTACTTCATCCCCACCTCCATTCAGCTTCACTTTTATTTTCTTTAAAAAGATAAATCTCTAAAGGAAAAGATTTACCATCCTTGGTAACCTAGATACACACTCTCAGGAAATATCTAAATTAATCTTCCGTGCTGCAATTTAAACCTATTTCCTTTTATTCCTTCCTCAGCGAGGTAAGGGAACAGCTGTCCACAACCCCTGTCATATGCTTGCAAACTATTCTTATCCCCTGCAGCCTTCTCTTCTTCCAGTTGAATACTCCTTTTCCCCTTCCTTATTGTTCACAGGCATCAAGAATTCTACTCCTAATACACTTTTGTTTGGATGCAAAACCCCACCATATTAACCTGCTACTGCAGTAGGATTTGTGTTCCACAGGGGACTGTTGATAATCAGCTTCCTGCTTCCTGTAGATACTTCCTGTCTACAGATATTAGAATTAGACTCTTCTGGCCTCAGCTATGACTGAAGTACTGATGTGATAGGTAATGGATACCAAAGTAAGTGCAAGAGAAACTTGCATATGAGATTTCCAAAGAAAATCCATGATGCTAGGATCCACAGGAGATTAAGACCCTAAAAAGGGTGTCAGATACTTTATACCATATACAAAGATTAACTCAAAATAGACCAAAAACCTGAACATAAGAAAAAGCTATAGAGCTCTTAAAAGATAATAGAAAACCTTTATGACATTGGATTTGGTAATGATTTCTTTGACATGACACCAAAAGCACAGGCAACAAAATGAAAAATACATACATTGGACTACATCAAAATTAAAAGTTTATGTGTCAAAGGACACTATCCAAAGAGTGAAAAGAGAACCCACAGAGTAGGAGAGTATATTAGTAAATCATGTATGTGATAAAAGACTGATATCTAGAATATATGAAGAACTCTAAAATTCAACAATAAAAAACCAAGCAATGCAATTAAAAAATGGGCAAAGAAATTAGACAGACATTTTTCCAAAGAAGACATACAAATGGCCGGTAAGCACATGAAAAGATGTTTGACATTGTTAGTCATTAGGGAAATGTAAATCAAAACCACAATGAGATTTCACACCAATTAGAATGACTATTATCAAAACAACAGAAAATAAGCATCAGGAAGGATGTAGAGAAACCGGAGCCCTGTGTACTGCCGGTGGGAACATAACCTGGTGTAGTCACTGTGGGAAATGGTACAGTGGTTCCTCAAGCAATCAAACATAGAACCACCATATGATGTACCATTTCCCCTTTTGGATAAACACCCACAAGAACTGAAAACACTGATTCAAAGAGATATTTGTACACCCATGTTCACAGCAGCATTATTCACAATTACAAAAAGCTGAAAGCAACCCAAATGCCATAGATGGATGAATGGATAGACACAGTGTGATCTCTCTCTCTGGAATATTATTTAGCCTTAAAAAGGAAGGAAATCTGATGTATACTACAACATGGATGAAACTCGAAGACATTATGCTAAGTTAAATAAGCCTATCACAAAAGGACAAATACTGTATGATTCTACTTAGATATGATGCCTAGAGTAGTCCAATTCATGGAAAAAGGAAGTAGAGTGGTGGATGCCAGGGGCCAGGAGATGAGGGAGGAGAGGGCAGTTAGTGTTTAACGGGTTCAGACTTTCAGGTTGGGAAGATAAAAAAGTTCTGGAGATGAATGATGGTGATGGCTGCACAATAACGTGGATGTACTTAATGCCACAAAACTGTACACCTGAAAATGGGTAAAGCGGTATATTTTATGTTATGCATATTCTACCACCGTTTTCAAAAAGCAACCAGAGTGCAGAGTAGAGAGAGGGGGCCTGTGAGGAGGTCTCTAGAGGAAGTCCTGCAAGGGATCCTTTCCACTCTCCCTCTTCTCAGAGGGCAGATCTCTCCTTTATTGCAGGTCTAGTGATGGGGAATCAGAGTAGCTGTGGGACACTCAGCTTTGTCTCTGCATCTGGGACATCATGAGCCAGTATATATATAGAAGGGCAGACTCATTGCTTTTGTTTCATTACACAAAAAGTGCTTCTTTGGGATGGGCCTGCATTTGCAGTTTTGGGAGATGAGGGACATGATTGTGTCTGGGGTCAAGCAGAAGAGGGTCATCACATTTCCTTAGATACCACCCAAGAGGCTTAGAAGTAAAAGGGTCTCAGCAGCTGTGGTCTGGTAGCACATCTCAAGATGCCTGGGAGGTGAAGGAAGCCTGGGGTGTGATCACCTGGCCACTATAGGGGGGCCGGGGAACTGTGGGTGCAGAACCCAGCAGGGATCCTTCAGAGTACAGGGAGACATGGTGCAGAGTCAGCTTCCAAGCCCCTGCTGGGCTGAGGAGCAGGAAGCCAGATTACAGGATGCTAGTTCACATCAGGACTGTCTTATTCTCTTGCCTCTCACCCTACCCCTGCAGGATGGATATAGGAAGGGGCGGCACAAAGGTGGCCTAAAGTAAGTCAATCTGAGAGAGTAGAGATTTGACATTAGGTCGAGTTCCAAGTGTTGACTAACACTTTGGACTGCACACCTAAGACTGTGTTTGTCACATGAAATGGCTCCCTCTGAGTGGGCAGAAAAATTGTGGGGTCTGAGGGCAAGAGCAATATTACTAATAGTGTATAGAGCTGAAAGGGATGGGGGAAATTAAAAAAAGGTTTATTGTGATCGCCAACCACCTATCATGCTTGTTGGGTATACCAGCTGCAAGATGGGCCTCCTGGGGTCCTTGAAGGACTGGTGTAGGCTTTCATGAAAAGCCTTTAGAGGTGTAAGTAAGGCCCGTGGGCCTGAGGGTGACACCTGGACTTTGGTCTGGTCTTAGCTCTACCACTTAGCTTGCTTTGCATTTCCTGTGTCATCTGAGACCATTTACTTAACCTCTTTTAGCCGTGGCTTTTTCATTTGTAAAATGGAGCTAATTATAGTATCTGCCAGCTAGATGGTTCTTAGAATTCATGAGACAATGAAAGTAAATGCTTAATAAATGTGAGCTATAATTATTATTATGGGTAGAAAAATTACAGGTGTTTGCCTTCTGAGAATTTAGTTTCAACAACTCAAACATCATGAATCTTCTACTTGAAATCCTGGAACTTGCATTTGACAAGGGGTTTGGAAGGAGAGTATTACAGGTATCAAAGTTCCAGTTCGACTGAACTCAGATCATGATTAACGAAAGACTTTCCATGAACAATGCCCTTGGCTGGGTCCAGTGTCCATTTAGGGGATGGTGTCTGAGCACAGACTCCAAAGCATGAGAACCTGCTTCCCTGGGCTGGATTTGCTTCATAAAACCTTTACCATGGCAACAGGGAAGCACTTGCAGAGCACTGCAGCTGACACTGTGAAAAATATCACCTGTTCTCAAGGTACTCAAAATTGCACAGCATGACTCATGGTGGCTTTCTCTTTCTGGCTTCTGCTGGGTCATAAATGCTGAGCAACCATATGGTGTTCAAGAGGTTCCTAGGTTACAGCCATCCCAGATGAGGCAGAAAGCATGTTGATAAACGCAGAGAAGAAGGATTTGCAAAATGACCTGCTCGGAACATGAAGGAGTGCTCATTAATTTAACAAATATTCCCTTCCTGCTTCTTAGGAGGCAGGGAAGTCTGGACACTGGGAAAACTGGTGAGCTATGCAGATGGATGGCTTTCGTTCAGTGAGCCATTGGAGTTGGGTGGGGAGGGGTCACAGTGAGAGATAGATCATGGACACAAATAAATTATCCCACAGTGAAAGCTGTCATGGACAGTCTTTGAGACAAGAAAATGAGGTGGTGTACTTAAGGTGAGATGTGAAAGAAAGGAAAGCTCTGTACCTTGGGAAGATCCTGGCAAAGATTCTGGCACCACAGAAGAGCCAGAGAACAGAGAACTAGGAAGGTGTCTGAATTTGGAGGACCCTATCCTCAGTTTAGATTTTATTCTAAATTTAGCAGAAAATCATTAAAGAGTTATAAACAGGGGGAATGAGGTAAGCTGATTTATAGTCACTTAAAAAAGATCACTGTGGCTGCTGTTGGAGATTAAACTAGCTAGGAGGTGGGGGCCAGGGTGGTGAGAGGTAAGCAGAAAGAGATTGAATTGTTTGAATGATAAATCATGGCACCTCGACTGAGGTGGTGGAGGTGGAGAGACAGTGAATGAGAGATGCTGACTGTGCTTGCTTCTGTGAAAGATCAGAACACCTCACTCAACACTTAAGCATAGAGCCTGTGGCACATGATCACTGGATACTGCCTCAAATGTATTCTCCACTGTTTCCTATCTGTGTCTTGTCTTTGCAACTAGACTGTCATGTCATTCAATGCATAGATACCAAGGACTGGTGCTGTGTGTGGCACTGGCTCTCCCCATCAAGGAACTTTCCAGAAGGGAGGAAACATAAAGCAAATACACAATGAACCAGCAAACAGTACAGCATCCGGCAGGTGCCATAAAGACAAAAGTATCAGTCTTGCTGAAGGAGAGGGCAGCAGCCACAGGAGCACATAGCTAATTCTTTAAGAAACGTTATTTAAAGTGACCTGAGAGGTCACCAGAGGGTTTTAAGCAAGACAGTGACATGATCAGATTAGCAAATGGATTGGAGTGAGGCTAAAATGGTACAGCAAAACTAGTTAGCAGGCAGGCGGGTGCAGTAGCACATGATGAGCTGTTGGTGGCGGTAGTGGGGAAGACGATGGAGGAACGGAGATGGGTGTTAAGATATATTGAAGTGACAGAAGCCGCTGGACTTGGTAACTGACTGGATGTGTGTGGGGAGTGGTGGGCTAAGGGAAAGGCAGGAAGAAAGGATGACTTGCAGGTTGCCTTTGTCTCTCTGTCTCTCTCCTTCCCTCCCTCCCTCCATTCCTCCTTTCACCTCTGTTGTAAAAAAAAAGCAAACTAAACAAAGCAACCCCTTTCATTTGTTATCTGTGACTGCATATAGAAGGTAAATTGAATGGTACCACATTTCATTAATCACTGTCTATTTTTTTTTCCAATCCCACACACTTCAGGGGCTCGGGGTGTGTGTGTGTGTGCGTGTGTGTGTATGTAGAAACTTACTTGGAATGAGTATGCCAGAAAACAGATCACTAGCTTCAAATTCTTTAACAAATTCTATGATGATATTTCACATTTTGCAAAACTCATAACAACTCCATTACATAGCTATTATTATCTCCACTTCATAGTGGAAACGGAGGTTCAGAGCAGCTAAGCGTCATCCAAGGCCACCTGGCTATAAGAGGTTGCAGCTGGGACTTGAACTTAGGTCTTTACACCTAAACCTGGTATTCCCCCCATCCCTGCAAAGGTTGTACAGATCTTCTTTAGTCATATGTTAGCACATTAGCAGGCCTTCTAATAAATATGCATATAATAAACACTAAATATTTAGGCATATTAATAATAAATACTATACATATACTTAACAGTTTTAAAAAGTAGATCAGACTCCCTGAACCTTGTTCAGTGAAAAGTTAGGAGCAAAAGCAAGTCACAGTGGGAAAGATTCCCCAACCTTATCTTTGTTTTTGTCCATTAGATAATATTTCCTTTTGAGATATGAAAATTGAAGAAGAAAATATAATCTTAATTCAGCATTTTGGGGTATTTAAATCTGTAAGAAAAGAATACCAGAAGATGTTACAGAACACTAATAAAACCTTAGCAGATCACAGTTCTTTTGAAGGAGACTAGGAAAATGTATTTGGTTTGTATGAAAAGAATGAAAATATGTCCTGGACTTTGTAGCAGGAAAGCCTCAAAGGAAAGAGATAATTGTTGAGAAGACAGTAGCAGAACCAGTGAACTTATGGAAATAGGATGATTCTATCTGAATGAATCAGAATCAAAATGAAAGGTTATTATAAAATGATCTGACAGAGAGGATCAGAAGTGGGATAATAAATTTAGAGAGGATAAGTTCAGTAGTTTTGAAAACTTCAAGAGGCAAAGAAAGTAATATTAAATTAATTTAGAGAAACAGAATTGAGGTAGAAATAGTCATAAGATTCACTACAATCTATTTCACAAAGAAAATGAAAAATTTAAAGGAAAACTGTCACAGAGCAAAAAAAATCATGGGTTAGATACAGGGAAGTATATCTAGATACAATTTTGCAACAGAGAGACAGGTAAAGGTAATGTAACTGTGCAAATTATCTACTTATTTTGCAGTGGGGAATTGAAAATCCCAGTCTCAACATGACTGAGGAGGCCACCCTGACAACCCTCCATACTTAGAGAAATTCACTGTGCAAATTAATTGAAAAGGAGTTCATTGGAATAAATATACTATTTAGGGAAATGGAAAGGTTGATTTGTGAAGCTCTTTATTCAAGGGATATCATTTATTTATGACAAAATTATTTGTGATGAAAAGAGGTATGTGATCCTGTACTTGTTGGGGGGCTTGCCGTCTAGATAAAAATGTGTTTGTGAGAAAAGCAGCCATGCAAAGAAGGATATGATTTTGTGCTTTTATGCTAAGGCAGTGGAATAAACCTTAGGTTTGGCATTGCTCAGAGGGGATGAGTGGTGGATGAGGGTACTTTCTGGAGGAGGAGGGCTTTGCAGTAAGCTGAAGGATCGGTATCTGGAGAGTTGGGAAGGAAGTCAGGGGCCATACAAGATGGGAGTTTGTCTTGAGTAGAAGCAAACAGATCAGGTGTAACCCATGCTTTGGGAGTCAGGAAAAAAAACAGCCAACTGGAGTGGAGGCATCTGGTAAGAGAATATAAAGACACAGGTACTTGGTGTCAACACAGCAGGTGTTGGACTTTAGACAGTTTGCTCTTTATTTGATAGCAACAGAGAATCTGCTGAGTTTCCGATAGTGGAATACACAGATGAGAATAACTTGAAGTCCCATGCAGAGTGACTTGGGAGGGAAGACATTGGTAGCGTACATCAATAAGGAAGGTATTACAATGATAATGATTATGATGATAACAACAAAAATAAAAATAGCAGCTGGTATTTATTGAGTGCTTACTATGTGCCACCTAGCATTCTAAGTGCTTCATACACATTATCTCATAGAATTCTCTCAGCATCTTTAAGGGAGTTATATTATTATTCCTGTAATTATCACATTCCCATTGATTCCTGTTACTATTGATGTTATCTCATCCAAGAGAGATAATAAGAAACACACCTGTAGTCCCACAAGGATTATTGAACTTGCTACAACAAAGATGAGCCTACACTAATGAGAAATCATGGAGTGTCTTGGTAAGAAGAAGCAGACAGGGGCTTTTTGTAGGGTTTGGGCTTGACTGAATGTTTCTAAGGGGGAGCTGAGGTGAATGGGGATCACCTCTGGATTGAGTGCTATTTCTGAAGTTGGATTAGCAGAAATGGGGATTAGCTCTGGGCCAGTTGCGCCATGAAGTGGGGGTAGTTTAGTGACTGGGTAATGCTGTAATGTCTTTTTTAGAAAGCAGAGCAACAAAATGGGGTTGGGTAAGTCATTGATAAAAAAGCAGTACTTGTCCAAAAAAAAGGGCGTAAGACATTTTGTGTTGTGGTAAGGTAAAATAATGATCCTTGAAAGAATCACTATTTTGTGTTGGCTTTGTCTCCGAATTTACCTGCTAGCTATCACAGCCTAAGTGCTAGCAGGACGAGCTTACTTTCTCAGTTCCAGGTTTTACTCTCTTAGTACGCTACAAATAAATAATGGTGAATCTGAGACACAGAAGAATGGTTTTACACAACTGGTAAGCAGCAGAACCAAGATGCAACCCTGCAGTTGTTTAGGTGAGGGTTAGGGAGAGTAAACTGGAGACAGAATGGAAAGGAAAGGTGCTGTGAACAAAAGGACTGGAAAAACTTGGTGATTAATTAAATATGAGAAATGAGAGAGGACAGCGAATACAGTACATCTTTGCACCCTGTAGGCATTCCACGGAGGGCATCAGGAGGAGTAGAAGAGGAAGAATTTTATTTTAGGCTACTGAAGGGAAATATGGAGCCTAAAAATTAGCAGGTGAATAAGAAAATGAAGCTAGGTGGTTTCTAAACTAGCATCATAGAATATATTCATTCAGTATCAATTAATTTTAAGACATCATTATTACCTAAAAGATTTTCCCACCCACCTGGCATGGCACCATGTTAGTTCATATTCCTTAGTTATTAAAATAGCAGTGTATGAAGGAGTTATGACTGTGCATTTTCCAGGGGAGTGCTAGGAAGTTAAAGTGACAGTCTCAAGGTCACAGATCAAGCTATTAGAGCTAGGATTGTATTGGTCTTCTTTGCTACCTATTATATAATTACTCCAAATCAAGTCCTCTCCTAAGGTACAAACAATATTGGATTTGGATGCATTTTGATAGGAGTAATAGATTTGAATTTAGCTAGTTGTCTGAATATCAGAAAACAGTATCTTGACATTACTAAATAAGTTATGTAACATTTTTGTTACATACTAGGGTGATAGGCCATGATATATTTTTTTAAAGATTTGTTGTTGTTGTTGTTGTTGGAGGATAATAAATTTCCTTTGCCTAGAAATAAAGCCATTGCAGGATTTTTCCATTTTGAGTTAGAATAAGTAGCACATTTTAACAATGAAATCCTGTTGGGTAAATCTGTCTATATCCATCAAACCCCTCTTTCCACAATTCTTTACTTGCCGAATGACAATCCTGTTAGCTAATCCTTCCTCCCCAACTCAAATTTCCCACTTGATGACAGACATGCATGAAGATATTTATAAAACACTTCACTGGTTTGAAGTGTAGTAGAAATTATTTATTTATTTATTGTTACCAGTTTAGATTTTAGAATGTGCATAAAAACATCTACAGGTACTGTTCTGAGAAAGTGGAACACTTCTACGAAGAGAGGATTGCAAGGCACTGCCTTCACTTGTATCAATCACTGAGGAATCCCCTAAAATGCTAACAATAAATCCAGCTCAAAGACTGACAATGAGAGAGCAGGTTAGGCAACTCACCCATTAATTCCTAGGAGAAATAATTTCTTGGGTTTCTTTTGAGAAAGTCATTGAAAGAAATGCTAAATTCTGTGGAATGAAACTCACTACTGAAGAGTTTAAGGAGGAAAGGTGAAAAACAAAGGACTTAGAAATATGATCAGTCACCTCAAAGAAGTTGAAAAATGATGACATTTTGCTTTTCATAAGAGCAAAAAGTCTTCACACCAAAATCCAATATAATATTGAGTCAAATGTTTGATTACTTTGCTTGCTCTAAAGCCATTATAGAAAAATCAATGACCATCTAGGCTGTTTTGCTATGTCTCTTTTGGATGACAGTGACAGTAGGCAGTGCTCTTCTTCAGTCTTACAGGGTAGGCCTTGGGTGAACCTGCTCGGTGAGCGGGCGTAGAGCAAGAAGAAGGGGACAAGACTGTTTTCAGCACCACTTGCCACAAACCTAATCAAGGTTTTGCCTGGTGAATCACAATTTCCTCCTTCAGAAATGTAAAACCATTGAGAAGCTGTCGTAAGCAGACACTCTTTGATTCATTCAAAACCCTTTAAAGTCTTTTCTAAGGACAATGTTCTGCACGGCACACACCCCCAGCCCCCCCAACCTCCCCACCCCCCGCCGCCGCCGCACCCCAGCCCTACCCTTGGAAGATTATTTTTTTACAGGCTGTGTTTTCTTTCAGTACCTAACACATCAGGGTGTATAAAAAAGTTGGATTTCAGGATTCTCTAACTTTGGATATTTGCAGAGTTCAATGGTCTTTTCATCACAGCCGTATTTGGGGGTTGAAAAATTCCCCACAGACATAGAAAGATCTGGGCATTTTCTGAGTTTCTTCCAATTAGCTTCGGAAGTTCCCCATATGGGCAGGCCTCAGGATGAGTCACAGTGTGCAAGAAACAGTGATGGAGGTCCACCACTGATCTTGTTTGCTTACAATGGGGAAAGGAGCAAGTAACATATTTAATTCCATTTTTTCCTTCACAGATGCTTCAAAAATAAAGGTGCTCCTAGAATCCTTAAAGGAAGAATTCCACTACTATGGGTCAAGAGTTGAAGTTTTAGGGTGAGTTTGGTAGGGCATTCCTTAAGGAAAAGACATTATTCATGAATTCATACCATAAAAATATCAAAATGTTCAGCACATCTACATAGTCTGATTAAACTGTTTCAGAGACACATTTCCATTGAATTCATCTGCTGCCAGGCTACTTGAGAAATTGCTGTATTTTGTGCATATTTTGGACTAACTGCTTCAAAACCTTGACAATATGTTTAGTTTGCATAAATCAGGCAAAACATATTTTGTTTTGTTCAGCATGCTCTGAACTTTCACAGTTATTCCATTATCTGTTCAGATGGTCCCTCAGCCTTGCTTCAACTGAAAGGAAAATTGTAAATGTTGTTAAAATAAAACCTGGCTGATGCATTGGCAGCTGTGTGAGTTGCAAAGGACCCAGGTTCAGGGATCTAGCTTAAATTCGCGAAGCTTATCTTCACTACGGTCTCATGGTGATGAGCATTACTATTCATCACATTTTGCAGAAATCTGTTCAATCTTGCCTCTTTAAGGAAATCTATTTTCATTTTAGTACGATCCATGTTACCCCAGCTTCCCTTCTTGGTCTTGAGCATTGCTGATTTTAAGTTTTTTTTCTCTTTATAAAATACAGTATTCTAAAATTTGTCCTACTTACAGTGGTGTGATTTAGAATCACTGAATTACAAAAACTTTAATCTTTTTTGTTTTCTCACCTCTCTCATCACTATCATTTGTTGTTAATTCAAAAAAATTGCACTTTAGTATTTTTTCTTTTATATTATGTCACTGTTTCTTCATACCCTCATTTAGTTCTCACAAACTTTTCATAGTAAGGTTTCAATTTTTGGGTTTGCTCTCAGAGTTCTAGATAATTCTTCATGCCCTCTCCTGACCTTATTACTCTCTCTCTTGCTATAGAATCCTTCATGCAAAACTTTTCTTTTAGTAAAGAAATTCAGTATAATGGACTAGATTCAATTCCCCGCCTTTTGTTTTCAGATATAAGGTATGAAAGATGAGATTTGGGAATTAATGAAAGACTAAGGAAGGTGTTAACGTAGTCTCAGTCCCTATTTGTTTGTTCATTTATTCATTTATTAAACAAATATTTGAGTGGTTAAGGTGATATGATAAGCAATGGAGATAGAGTGGAGAACAACGGTCAAAGGTCTCTGCCTTTCCTGAGTGCATAGTCTATGAGGAATGAAGACAAATAAACAGTCAGTTGTAACACTGGTAAGTGCTACTACAGGAGAAAGCACATGTTATATCTATTTAAAAATTCATACTTAAGAATGAATAGAAAGGTATAAAATAGGCTTTCCTTATTTTTTTTTGCACTTATGTCTGAGTACATTCTGGATAGCGTTTGCAGTAAAAAATTAAAATATCCATGTCTCATAAAAGCAACTTCCCAGAAACCATTTCAAAATATTCTAACTTCTCTGTTTTACCCCTTCCATTTCCGTTTCCTTTCTTCCTCAATATTAAAAGGGGGATGTACTTAGTATTTGCATTAATGGGTACAATTGGCTGCTACTTTTACCTCGGTAGATTTTGTTAAAGAGCTCATGAACCAGGGTGGAGAAAACATCCTAAAAATTAAAAGGCATATTTTTGCAACTTCTTCTTCATGACCTTTATTTATCATTTTAAAAGGAATTATAAAACCTCAGTAGAAAAAGTCTCTTTTCTTGGCTCTGCTTTGTTTCTCTTTAATAACTGTATTGACCTTCTGATGGACTGCTTTAATATTTCTAGTAATTAATATAGCTTGCCTACTATTTTCTCTGTAATTTGCAACACTATTCTTTGGCTCATTATCTTGCATTATTTACTCAAAACAATTATTATTACACATACTTGGCGATGTCATTTATTAGAGCTATGGAGCGCAGAATAAAGCAGCAATATTAGAATGAAAACATTTAAAAGGGCAAGTCCTCAATGTTAGAACTTTGCCTAGTATTGATCTAAATGAAAATTAGCTTAAATAGGGGGATTTTATTCTCTGAATAATAGTCTTTGGCTACTTAAAAACGTCCTACTCTTTTTCTTTTTCTTATTTTATTTTAAATTGAGTCCTTTAATCAAAATTAGCCAAAGTTTTACAAAGCACTAACTTTCATTGCACAGAATGGCTAAAATGATAAAAATGGGAATTAACAAATATCATTGAAGATATAGAGCAAATAGAACTCTCACATTCTGCTGAGGGGAATGTAAATTAGTACAACCACTTTGGAAAACTGGTTGTACCTATAAAAGCTGAACATTTGCCTATCCAGTGACCTATCAGTTCCACTCCTATGTATATACCCTAAAGGAAAGATAACAAAAGAATCATGAACAAGAATTCTTATAAGCAGTATGAGATAGTCATAATAGCTCCAAACTGGCCACTATCTAAATGCGCATCAGCGTTGGAGTGGATAAATTGTGGTATATTCATATAATACTTATACAGCAATGAGAATTAAATTAATATGTATCCACATGGCTGCTTGTATGAAAATAACATTAAACAAAAGAAATTAGAGATAAAAAAAGCATGCACTCATGGCTTCATTTACATGAAGTTCACAAACAGGCAATCTAATTTATGATGATAGAAGTGAGGAGAGTACCCCTTGGGGGTGGTTAAGGGGGCTGATGTTTCCATGGGTATGCTTAATTTGCGAGAATTAATTAAGCTATCCACTTTCTATTTGTGTATTCTTGTGTATGTGTATAATTCTTCAATAAATTTTATAAAAGGGGAGAGAGAGAAGGAGAGACACTTGTGAAGAGACAAGCTAATCTACTCATTGATTGCATCCTGGGTAGACTCAAGCAAATGAGTAAATTTGACAGCTTACCTTTGACAGCCCTTTCTTTCCCTTTTAGAACTTCCTTATTAGTCTCATTTTTATGGACCTGGGGACCTTACAATCTTTACTCTTTCTGTACCAAAATTATCTTTGGGAGACATCTACAAGTAATTGTTTTTGGGTGTAAACTTAAGTAGGAGTTTCCTATTTCCCAGGGGCAGCTGCATTTTAAGTTTTACAATGTTTCTAACATGAAAAAAAGCAGACTTTAGGCTCCAGTTACAGGAACTTCTGCAGCAGAGGCAGGTTTGGGGAAGAAGTCTTCTGGAATAACTTCATTTGAGCTATTACTTGCCCTTCTTATAAGAAATGCCAACACTGGTTAGGCACAGTTTCCCTATTCTCTTTATGAAACCATTCTTCATATTCTCTTAGTACTTCCTACCTACTTTTACTGTAGAAACCAACACTCTATTTCGTAATATATTATTGTCTCCATAAGATGGTGAGTTCCTTGAAGATAGGGACCATCTCTCACTCATCTCTGTAATCTCCAGCAACCAAGCACAATATTGACTCAGAACAGGCAATCAATCAAGCCTGCTAGGAATTTTACCATATAGTCAAAGAGCATCTAATTCCCACACAACTTATTCTTCTCTAAGACACAGAAGAATAAGGAAAACTCCAAATTCCTTTATGATGTCTGTACAACATCGGTACCAAAATCTGAAAAGCACTGCACAAAAAACTACAGCCCCAAAGAACTTATGCATATCAGTGTAAAAATACCACATAAAATAGTAGCAACCAGGATCTAGCAACACATTAAAGTCACACTTTATGACCAACTAGAGATTATTCCAGAAATAAAAGGATGGATTGGTATTAGGCTATTTATTAATATAATTTATTATACTTACAGACTTAGGTAAAACATATAGTCATCTCCAAAGACCCAGAAAATGTAGTTGCCTAAATCTAACAACTATTTATGTTTTAAAAAACATGATTTAAAGTAAGAATTGATAAATATTTCCTTGAAGTAAAAAGCATATCTCTATATTTTTATCTATCTATCCATCTATCATCTAGCCAAAAACTGGCATCAAAATTATGGGAGAAACAAAACCAAAAAAAGCATTCATGCTGTTACAAACGAGATGAGGATACGCACTGTTACCACTATTGTTTAACAAAATTAGAACAGAAAAAGAAACAAGTGTAAAAACTGGAAAGAAGAAGGTAAATCTGTTACTATTTTTAGATAAGAAAGTATACCCAAAGGGTTTTCCCACTCTTTGCTTCACCTTTTGACACCAGAGGGCTGGAAAATCCACCTTTGGATCGTGCTAATGCTACCATTTTTTGTACATGGGACTCATGAAGGTGCATAAATCTCAATTGTGCATGTGCACGTTCCTCTTATACATATTAATGACTACTCCTGTACCTTATTGAATATGTATATTTGGCCACCCTGTTCAGCATTAGTTCCTGTTCCCTTTGTCCCTCCCTTGAAGAGTTTCTTTCTGGCTTTGGGCAGGAGGCTGTGCTTCCCAGCCTGTCGGAATGGCTACACTGCAGGCTGCAACCCTTTATAAAAAAGAAAGATCTCCTTTCCAAATTAAAAAAAGAAATGTTTATTTGGAAAACCCAAGAGAATCAGCAGAAATGCATAAAAACAATGAGATAATTCAATAAGACATCACTTAATAGAAATCACTAGTGTCTGTATACATAAATACATATTAGAAGATATAATTGAAGAAAAGACTCTATTTAGAATAGTATTCCCAAAGATAAAACAATGAGAAATGTGGAAGTAACAACCTTAAGCCATTTCAGAAGAACAAAAAGTAAGACTTGGACATTTGAAAAGACATCCCATATTTTAGATCAAAATATGTGGCAACGGAAAGCTATCAATTCTCTCTCCCAAATTGAGTATGTTAAATTTTTAAAGATAAACTTCGTGAACCAAATATTTACATGTTTATAAAATAAAACCCTAAATGTTTTATAAGGAAAGGATAAAATACTTTTAGAAACTTAAATGGGAAAAGCCATTTAAAAATTTGACTTAATACAAGGAAGGTTAAAAAAAATAAACCCTTCCATATCTGGTATCTGGCATTGTGCAACTTGTTCCAGGCAAGTGTAACATTCTATGTAAGATATCAGATAAAAAAAAAAAGATGGAGAAGGTAGGATAAAAGATAACATAAATATGGTTTGAACAGATGTCTCTTCATGAAATGATGTTCATAATTTCTCTTTGCTTTTATGTTCTAGCTTGATAACTGTGACTTGTACAATAAATTCAGCCATGATTCATATGATCATAACTGACATAACGGATGCCCTGCCCTTCTTACTGATTCAATTGCATTTTAGATAAGAATATCCATCCCAAAACATGTGGATTTTAGGTTGGGATGTTAAGGATGCTTTTCCTCTGCCAAATGCCAAGATTGCTTGATGTCAAAACCAAAACTTTGAAAAATACCTCTTTTTAAATAGCAGTCCTTCTAACGAATATAGGAAATGTTTGGAAATAACTAAGGAGGATGGAGGACTGCCTTCAAAAACTTGAGAATAAAGGACATAAGTTTGTCCTCCTCTAATAGCTATACTATACAATGAACACATATTTTGTTCCATTAGGGACATCCAGGCATATCACCTTAAGGACACTGGCAGTGAAAGACAAGACTTGCCATATCTGATGAAAGTTATTTCCTTATCTAAACCAAAGAAGGAATTCATATGCACATCAGAGGAGGACTGGTCAGCAATGGACACTTGGGCAAATAAGGACAGACACAAAGCCTCCACCACAGTGGAGTCTGCAAGATTGTTTTGGATTTCTTTCCCACTCTGATGACTATGACCAAGAGTCTCTGTTTATCAGTGACAGTCCAGGTTTCTGCCTCTTGTTATTTATAGTGCCTTTCATTCTCAAAACAAAATGGATGATAAATTAGATGAGCCTCCTGCCCCTAACCTTGCAGCCTTCTCTGTCCGACCTGTTTTCTCACCTCTGTCCCTTTGGTGCTGAACGCTCTGTGGTAAAGTCCTTCAGTCTGATTGGATGATCCGTTCTGATTTTTGATTGGCATTTTCTCAAGACATTCCTCTTCCCCCATGGCATCTTGAGTATAAGTGATGCACCCACCACACCCACCTAGATTGGAGGCAGGAGGCAGTTTGATTGTACAGGTAAAAACTATTCTAGGAAGAGCCAAGGTGAGAGGGATATTAAGCCAATGGGGTTTTAGTGTTCTGGTCCCACTGACAGTATGTAAGTGTGGGGTAATTATAGTTAGAGTGATGGGTATTAAGACGGAAAACTAGGAGATACAAAGAAAATAATAAAAAAGCAAAGGCTAATAAGTTAAAACAGGCTGAAAATGAAATACCCCTTGCAAAAGGCATTAAGCAGTTATTTCTTCAAAAAGAGGAAAGGCTATTATTTCAGTTTGGTATTGGTTTCTAAATTTTAAGGAAGAAAGTCTGATTCTGTTTATGGTATACTGAATCTACTGGAGAACTGAGAGCATTTGGGATCTTTGGGGCTTCCATAGGTACAGGCATTCTTACAAATTGATTATCCTTGCCAGAGAAATAATAGAAGTCATATTTAGGGGAAATATTAACACTATGAATTCATTTTAAAGACATATTTCTCTAATAAAGTTGAAAGCAGAAGTCTTTCTTTATCTCAGAGACCAATGTCCCTGAGCTAATCAAACTTACTTCTTTTCAGTTCTGCAGGGTAATCGTAGTTGCTGCAAGGAGTTCCAGGGAGAGTTACTCCAAGTTCAACATTGTCCCTTTTGTGTGTTTTAATTAAAATTTAATTTTAATTTGTAAATGTCTCATATGCCATTGGGAGAAAATGAAATTTAGAGGAGGAAGGACAGCTGATTTTCAGATATTAGAAGAAAAACTGGTTAGGGAAACTGGTTAAAGTGTTTGTCTCAGAAAAGAGAAAGAAAACATGATGTGTGAACTTTATCTTCATGTGGAATGAAGTATTATCACTACCACCACATACATCTGGGCATTTAAAGGAAAACACAGGAGTGTAACTTACTAGATCTAAAGGCAGCTTTTCTGATTGCTAAGATAATTTAATGGGCCACACAGGTCCTGCACACAAAACCACATCATACTTCCTGTATGAAGTAAACAAGTAATTACTGACACTCAGTTTTGGCCAGGCAGCATGCTAAAACGGCAAGCAACATTTCTCATGATCCTGTCCTCAAGGATCTTATGGTCTAGGGTGCAAAGAGTCAGAGCTAAATAGATAAAAAATTGGAATTGTGTAAACAGTTAAAGGGACCTCATCTTTGCAAAGCTCTGAATAGAATCCTTAGCAAGGCCAGAATTACAAGTGCAATGAATGTGTACTATGAGTGTATAAAAGATTTTATGCAGATTTAGGGTCAGGAAGTTTCCCTTAGGACATGACCCTGCACTAGATGGATAAGGAGGCATCATTTGGCTGAAGAGCTGGCTCAGGGGTGGGGTGGGGCATTATGTCAAGTACATGGGATCTTTGTCTATTTTCTTACTAAATGATCTAATCCTCAATAATATTAGAAAAATTTCCCCAAAGACACTAAAAGCTTCATGACTAACATTTCTAATTGCAAACATCCTCTGAAACTTTTGTCCACTTCATAAGTGAAGGATATGGATTCTATATCACACTTAAGGTTTGTATGAGAGCTAGATTACAGTGACTCTTGTTAGAAATAAGGACTCTGCTGAACAGTTTTAATTCAAGAAGCATTTACTGAGTTGCCCATTACATGCCAGGCACTATATCAGGTGCTTCTT
>NW_016107324.1:1001774-1003227 GCF_001604975.1 Cebus imitator
AGAGACGGGGTTTCACCGTGTTGACCAGGATGGTCTCGATCTCTTGACCTCGTGATCCACCCGCCTCGGCCTCCCAAAGTGCTGGGATTACAGGCTTGAGCCACCGCGCCCGGCCCTCTTTGGTTTCTTATTTCACCCAAAGAAATAAGAGTAAGTAAATTAGAATGTCCCTTATTAACTCATCAGAGGATTTAGAAAAATGCTCACTTCTTTACATGTGCTCATTTTTATCTACATTTCTTTCATTCATTATTTCATTTATTGTCCTGGAGAAATGTATGACCCAAATGGAGACATTTATTCTGGTTTTACATTTGTGTGATACAGAAGTGGCTGGCTATCTCCCCCTGCCCAGATGCCATCTAGATGGTGTTTTCCGATTTGTGCTGCTGAGCAGTTTCCTGGGATACAGTGAGCAAGTCAAACACAAATCTGTCTGGACAATGAAAGGTCAGACTTCACCTCTGTGATGCTCTGAGTAGGGTCCCAAGCAAGGTTAGTCTGATACATGCAAAGGCAGATAGAAGCAGGAAAGAACAGAGTTGCCCACAGAGCCATTCTGAGTATCTATTTAGGGTGAATGGTGCTTTCAGAAGCCATCAACAAGATCTATGTTAGCAGGAAGCACAGTAATAACTTATACCTGCAGGGTGGTCAAGTTTACAAAGGCTTACTTAAGAGCATCTCATATGATTCTCATAAGAACCTTGAATCGTGGAAAACAGCTTGCTTGTATTGGCTTTCACACAGTATATGCTTCATATACTTCATCTCAAGAGCTCTTTTGGGAGCAGACATGTTTTGAGGTATAGGACATAACCTACATTGCTGCATGCTGTGAAACCATATCTCTGCAGCTTCCAAAAACAGTCATAAATCTTCCGCTGGCTGCTAACGTGTGAATACTTAGGCCTGGAAGTTGTGTTAAAAAATCCTAATTATTTTCCTCCCTTGGGGTTTTTGTAGTGGGAAATCATATTTTCCTTTGTGCCATTTCCTTCATGCCAATCTTTACCATTCAGTGCACCATGAAGATGTATCTACCCCAGGGAGGGATGGGGAGAAGAAAAGAGAGAGGGAAGAAGAAAGACAGATCCCTGATAGCTTCCTTAGCTGTGTGAGCCGCCTTCTACTGTTCTCTCATTGATCACTCAGTTATTTCCTTCCGAGCGCTTCCAACAATCTGAAATTAGTTTGCTAATTTCTGTTTATTGTCTGTTTTGCCCATTATAATATTTGCTCCATTAAAGACCCATCTTTGTCCATTTCGTGTCCCAACACTGTAACTGTCGCAGGTGCACACTGGACATTCAATAAACACTTGTTGAGTGAAGGAATGAAATAATCTTACATTTTTCATGTAAATAATCTTACATTTTCAATCCTTACATTAAGGATTTTGCTAAATTATGTCTTTGATTACATTATTCACCTTTTTTTTTTTTTTTTTTTT
>NW_016107324.1:1003282-1072682 GCF_001604975.1 Cebus imitator
TTTTAATGGAGTCTCATTCTGCCGCCCAGGCTGTAGTGCAGTGGTGCGGGCTCTCAGCTCACTGCACCTCCACCTCCTGGGTTCAAGGGATTCACCTGCCTCAGCATCCCATGTAGCTGGGAGTACAGGCACGTGCCACCATACTGGGCTGATGTTTTGCATTTTTTTAGTAGAGACGGGGTTTCATCATGTTAGCCAGGATGGTCTCGATCTCCTGACCTCATGATCCACCTGCCTCAGCCTCCCAAAGTGCTGGGATTACAGGCGTGAGCCACTATGCCAGGACAAATTATTCATCATTTTTAAGGAATTGAGAGCATGAAGTAAAGTAAAACAATAGGGTTTACAAAGTCTGTTGCTGCCATTTTGCAATGAATAAATTGAAGCTGTAGAAGTTGTGGTTTCTCAAGGTCACAGCTGGGACTACAGCCAGGTCTCTTTTCCTCATCCAACCAATGCCCTTCCCACGACACCTTGACTTCTAATAGAGAAGGACATTATTAATAAAGGGTTCCAGTAGTCAGGTCTCTTTTTGCACAAAGGTTACCTTTGCAGGTTTTGTGCACACAGACTACAAAGAAGCATTTCATGAAGTGCCCAAAGGGGCCTACTGATATTGGTAGGGTCTCATACCTTGAAAACAATTATGAGCATTTTGGTTAGTTATACTACTTAAAGAACTGGACTGAAAATAGTTTAAGGGTAAGAGGAGCATCAATCAATCTGGCTAATGAGTGGTAAAAAGGGCTAATTTCAAACATCTTTGGGTCAACAGACTGGGCTAACTCTATATTGCTCTTTCCAAGATCATTATTTGCAGCAAGAATAATCTTTGAGAACATAACTGTACACAGACAGACTTAACAGTCTAAGATAATGTTCTTCAACTCCATCTTCTAATTCCCTTAGGGGATGCACACACCATCATGTCACACTTTCCAGAGGAGGGGGCCACGCAGAATTTCGGAAAGTGAGAACAACAGCAATTTCTTTTTTGTGGTTGTCTGATTGTAGAAACAATAATTCTATGGTTAGAACCATGGCCAAAGGGAGAAAATATACTTCTGCGGAGGGAGGAGACATCAGGGGAAAGACATCTCTATCTTGACATATTTGATCTTGCTGAAGTTTATTTTATTTTTCCCCTTCACTATTGTAAATTGTTTGGCTACTGATCTTAATATTAATGGCAATAATAACAATGATTAAAAAGCTTCAGTGTGTGAGGCAGGGGTCTGAGCACTTCATGTGTGTGAACCCACATGATCCTCCAAATTATCCTTGAGAGGTGAGGCTCTTCATTTTTCCAGTGAGGAGACTGAGTCGGTAAGTGGGGAGCTGGGATTTGAACCTGGCAATCTGACCCCAGTGCCCAGCAGAAGAGTTGCGGCCATGTCTCATCTTTAACCTAATGACTTGAGGTTGATATTCTCATTGGAACATCTACTCTAAGGAGCAAAAGACCCACTCTTCTGTGAAGCCTGTGGGGTCCAGGACTTCCTTTCAAATTTCTCACTCAGTCCAATCCTGACACGCGTGTCCTATGCCTCTGGCCCAGCTCTAAGAAGCAGGAACTGCTTTTTCCATCTTGGCAGTCCCAATAGTTAGCATAGAAGCTGAATGCCACAGATAACAGGTGTTCCAATAGTGTTTGCTCAATAAGGGAATTAATTTTCAGAACTTAATTGCCATTTCTTTCATTTATTAATTATGTGGCAAAGTCCCACAAGTCATTTTCAAATGTTATGTTTTAATTAGAAGTTAATTTGGCTTAACCTCAGGGGAGTTGGGGCGGTATGGGAAGCCAGGAAGAAATACATTGATTAAAACTTTTGATTTGGAAAACCTTTAATGGGGGTACAATCAAATACCAATACTAATCTTCATCAGCAGATTTAATTTAATTAGATCTTTTTCCTGTTCCTAGGTGTTCAGTCTTTCCCCATTGTGATCCTATTTCCAAATGATCATTAGCAGTTTTCATATCCTCATGATACTTTATAAGGCAAAACAGACTAGATTTTCTAGGCTCCATATTCCATCACAGCAGTGAGTAAAGAGAATGATATGTAGTCACATGTCGGCTAAGAAAAAAGCAGGGAGAAAATCAGGTGTACTTGCTCTTGTTAGCTGTTGCCTTGGACTACCGAAGAAGCTTCCTAATTTTGTTACTTTTTTGCTTCTCTACAATCACCCCCCACTTCAGTATACTTCTGCTAACAGAAGTCGCCCTTCTGTTTAAAGTCCTTTGATGGCTCCCCACTGCCTTGGGGATAAGGGCAGCTCTGTACAAGGTCTGCAAGTCCTCAAACAGACTCAACTTCCTTTCCAGAACCCCTCCCACCATGTCCGCTCACGTGCCCTCACTGTGGCATACTGAGCTACTCTCTTCTGAAACACACCACTCTCGGGCACCCTTGTAAAGTGCCTTCCTGCCTGTATATACACATCTCTCTACCTGGAATGGAAAGGTAAAGATATGGCCCAAAGTCAGGCCTACTGAGCTCTTCCTTCCTGCTTTCTCTGTTCCTCCAACCCCATTATCCCAGCAGCCCAGAAGAAGCAGTTTGTAACCATCGTTCATGCTTCTGGCTTCTCTCTGTTCCTACCAGACATCTCATCACTCATTTGCATTTCTCTCAGCATTGTATCTACCTGTCCTTATGCCAAAAATATCCTTGGGATACTAAATTCTCATGTCACCTTCTGCAGGTAGTGTTAACTCCTTCTGTTTCAGAGCCGTAAACTCACAGGATTATAGAGAGGAGTGAAGGAGAAAACTGATATTTATTAGACAGTCCCATATACCAGGACCTCTCTGGGAACTTGATATGCATTTTAGTTATCATGGGTGTATGAAAGTACTATCGTGTCCATTGTATAGAGATGTGATGTTGGTGGTCCAGATAGGAGGCTACCTTGGGATGTAGTTCCTAGCTTTCTAGAGTGACTATAATGGTGTTTGGAACATTTTTGCCATTAGGGAAGTTTGGGAAAATGTTGGTGAGATGTTTTAGTCACTAAAGAAGACATGGGCATCTGAAACCAGTCTGGAGTAGGAGCAGCAGGCAATACAGGGAATGTTATGAAGGGTGGACTGCTGTGTCCACAAGAAACAGAGGACAGGGAGTTGGCGGCTCTTGAGGGTCCAACTCGGGTCACAATCATCTGCTCTGACTCCCTAATGCTGATGCTATCTGTGCTGCTCTTGTTCCTTATACACCCCACAACATGAAGGAAGTGCTTTCTGCCTTTTTCATTCCCACAGGTCGAGACCATGGACACAGAGCTATGGTTGTCAGCAGTGAGCATGCGTCTCATGATGGTGATCATTTTTCTAGGTCGCACAACTTTTCAAAGGTTTGCATGATACATTTTAAGCACATTTAGATAGAAATGAATCTTTCACTGAACACCAGTTTTTCAGAGACAGATATTTCAGACATTCCACAGTATTCATCAAAAGAGTGAAGAAAAACATTTTTTGATGTGAAAAAGATGGAGAAGGAAGCTATTTACATTTCTACTAATTAGGTAATTCTTGCTTACTCTGGGCCTGAACTTTAACTGAATGCTGGTCTCCATTAGGGATATGAAATAGGGCCCTTAACAACAGTGGCAGCAATAAGATGTTTCCCTAAGAGGAATGAATTCGTGAACATGCTGAATGAAGTCAGGCTTCAGAGTAGCTTTTAGTTGCAGACTTTCATTATTGTCATCCCCAGTAAGATATAAACAAACAAGTGATGGAAGGAAGAATGGTTACATAGCACATTGCCAAACATATAAATGACCTAAAAAACTTCCTCTAAGTTGATTAAAAAACCAAATGAGCATCTGTTCTTAGTATATTACAGCATATATTTAATTAAAACTAATATAATCTCAGCAAAGTAGAAGAACATCAACACTTTTGAGTGTATGTCTAAAGGCAACATCTAAAGAAACAGCAATTTTTCTGTGCATATGTGACGTTATAGACCAAAGACAACACTCTGTGTTATTCTAAGAGCAGTGACTATATGGTAGTAACTATTGTTATCAACAGTTAATGCCACATCTATCCATTTAGAGGTTGTTTGTCATGTCAAAGCCCTCGCAAATTGTTTTATCTGCCTTATAGGACTGAAATCACTGCATCCGTCACTGAAAAATGTTCAGCTCTGTAGTAGAACGTAACAGCTGTTTAATACCAAATAACAATACTACATAACAATTTAACAGCGGCAAAGTCAAATTCTGAAACCAATGAAAACTACAGGGATAAATTAGGTAGGAGGAATGTAGTTATTCAAACTGAGATCTAGGCAGGCTAACAGGACTAGTAATAAACATCTTTTATAGAAGTTTGATAAAGAAATCAGTTACTAAAATTTTATTTTAAATGTTAAGTTTTTCCCGCTTAGGGCCTAGAGAAATGGCTTAAGTGATTCTGCATTTGTTGTACAAATGTGTAAAATGGAAAATGAAGGCTGAGGGCATGTTGCTGTTATTTGTTTATTTATTATTTATTTGTTTATTTTTTGGCTGTCACATAGCCCTCTTCTAGTCTATCTGGGGAACTTCTGCTCCAGCTTCCAGCTTCTACAGGCCACCTCTTCAGAGACACCTTCTCTGACGTGCCAAGGTGAAGAACCTTCTCCTTGGTGGTCTTATTGTACTCTGACCCTACCTCTGTCACAGTCTTCATTGTACCATTATAGTGAATTACTGAATCTCTCTTTCTCACTAGACTTGAGGACAGGGATCATGCCATTCATTTTTATCTATCCACTGCTTCAATTCACACTCAAAAATGCATTTTGAAATCAAGAAATGCTTCAAAAAATTAGGGATAATGGAAAGTATTATGATAACAAAATGATCTACAAAATTAAAGTATCTTGCTATCAGACCTTCAAAGGATTCAGTTCTAAAACCTGAACTATAATGGGTACAATATCCATTTTCCCAAGGGTGCTCACTAAAAAAGTGTTCAGAGGTAATCAGTGAGTATGGTCTATTCTTTTTATAAAATTAAAATGTATTTATTATTATATTTATTTTAGAAAAAAGGACACGGCTAGCAATAAAGATATCTTAGGTCTTTGGGGCAAGCATCTACAAAAGCAGGTATATGATGACTACTGTGCTGTTTGATGGTACTATTTCAATCAGGTAATGGCATGTTTTTAATTCAAAAGACTCTAGTAAAACTTAGCATTGCTCCCATCCTATCAAGGACTAACAGGGGTTTAGCTTGCATTGTGTTCCCTGGGATGGGGGTGGCGGGCAGAAAATCACTCAGATCTCAGTTACAATTTTTCTTGTTCATCTTTTGAGCCACTAGTGAACCATCTCTTACAGGGAACAGAGCAAACAGAATGTGAGGGAAACATGTGAGGTCAACCTATGTTGGAATCGAAGTTTCACTCTTTCAGGAAGACTCTGCACGTATGGGGAGGTTTTAACTTAGTTGGTATTCTTCTTATTAGAAGATAAACTTTAGCACTTTAAGGGCCATTTTTATTATCAGTAACTGTAAATGCAGTGTCACTCCACAAAGTGTCACTTCAGAAAGAGAATCTGAAATTCTATCTGTTATAATAATAAACACAACGGCAGCCAACTGCCTCCTTGCCCTTGAGGGGTTGGGGGACAAAAAGAATCTCTATAAAGAGAGTCAAGATTGTGTCATTGGCAAAACTTATTTATTGACTCCCAACAGACAAATTAGATATTGAAACTTTTATGGAGCTCTGGGTAATAACCATATTTTTTCAAATATGGAGCCTAAGGGAGGTAGGGCACTGACTCAAGTGAGCTATTGGCCTCATTGGGGATTCTTTACAAACACAGGGTCTTTTGTTGAGGTATAAACAAACTATCTCAGGAATCTTCTTATCATACAAAATTCAAATTTATTTAATACCAAAAATCATCAGCCAAGAGACACAGTAGCCTACAGTCAGGAGTCCGGTGCTAAACGCTGTAAACATTCCTAAATTGTAGTTGAAATACAGAGCTGCAGCCTGTTGTATCTTCGACAAAATAAACTGGACTGCTTTCTAGAAGGAGGATAGTTATATTGCAATGACATGATGCTTCTGCTAGCCTTGGTTTCTAAAGGTCTATTTTAAAAATTGTCCTCTCCAGCCTATGAAGCCATTCCAAAAGCAAAACAAAGTATGTTCACACACAACTTTAAGTGTAAACACACATGTATTTCATGGGACCCTGGATAAATGCCTGCTTCTGTACCTAAATACAGATAATTCTGATCATTTCAGTTCCGTGCTCAAAACCTTTCAAAGTTTAAGCTCTACAGATGACATTTAACTTGGTTTTCAACTTGGTTTTCAAGGGCCACCATGCTCTGGCCTCAACCAGCTAGCCCACTGATCTCTTATCTTCATTTTTGCACATGGACCAAGGAAATGGACTGCAGCCTTGCCAGAAAGCACCCCAACAGGTAAACTGTCCTCCTTTAAGTATGCAGGATTGACAGCTCCACCTACTGAAAGTCTCTTACCCTTCAGCGTTCCTATTGAACATGGCCTCTTCCAAGAAGCCATTCTGACTAAAATTAATTTGGGTCCTCCCACAAATCAAATTTATCCTTCAATTAGGGTCCTCCCAGAAATCAAGTTTCTCCTTCAATTATATTTGTGTCTGTCCACATCTTAAGATACCTCCCTCTTTCAGTACCTGGACAGAGCCTGCATGTACGGAATACCTATGTGGTACTTTTGTGTTACTTGCCCTTCTCTTCCTATCTTTTTAGGAACTTGACAGACCTAACATTCTAAGACTCCATGGTCATGGACATTATTGTCTTATCTGATTCCCTACCCTTTCTTATAAGCCACAATGTAGTTTTCCAACTTCTAGAAATGTAGAAAGGTGCTAAGAAAAGTTGCTCCATCAGTGTTTTGAATGTGGATTCTTTTTGTTTAAAAGTGTGAATACTGCTATGTTTTGTGGCATTCTGAAAACCAAACCTGTATTAGGGAATAATAATAACAACAATAATAATAACAATGTGCTCTTGAACAGTGTATTTTATTTAAAAAGAGTTGAGTCCTTAATGCATATTTATTTGTTATTTATTTAGTTTTTTAGATGGGGGTCAGGAGGAAAATGTTATTTTAATTTTATAATTAAGAAAACTAACATTGATTTGCTGAAGGTGACAGCACTACACTAGAATGTAGGAAAAGTTTATTCTCTACTACTTTTCACCTGGCTCTCTGAATTGTACAAAACAAGTGGGATGATGTGACCAAGGGGTCACCTATAGAGTTGAGAAGATGGTGATGGGGCACTCTCATGTGTTCTTCACACAGGGACATAGTCTGTTTTCTGCATTTTGGAACTAAAGCCTATAACTAAGAGCTTTGCTCTAAGACTCCCATTGAGACACTTCACAATGATAGTGCCCCAGAGATGGTGCTCTGTTGGCAAATGTGGTCCTGGAGAAGCTTAGCAAGACCAAAGGACTACAAGAAGAAAAGAGATAGCAAGAGATTTTCTTCACTTGTCACTTCCTTGCCCCACCAGATAGTTGTAAAGGACAAGTGGGATAGGAAATGGGATCTAAGACGTGGTTAGACACAGATACAGAATTTTAAAAGTTTTGACCATCAAACACATTTAAAAAATTGCAAGGCACGGGGAGTCCTCTTTTAGCTGTTTACCAAACCCTCCTCCTCACACTCCAAAAAGACATCCATGGGGTATGCCTCAATGGCATTACAAACAACCCCTGGGAGTTGTCATGTATTCACAGCAGTGAGCATAATCAAAATCTAGTTCAGGCCATGTCCCTGTAAGTGATGTGGATAATTGGTTTCACAGAGCTAAGCTCTGTCAGCATGGGTTATCCCAGATGGATGAGAATATGCTCTAAACCTGGCAGGTGCTAGATGTTGAATCTCACAAACTTCATTTCACTTTATTAAGCTACTCCCATTTGCAGCACATTTTCTCGGTGATCAAGTTAAAAATACAAGTGGAAAAATAAACTGATCAAACTGACAGAAGGTAAAAGCTGAACTCTTGTGGCCTCTGGGGTGGGGAGAGCAGCCCCTTGGCCTGGAATAGTTTTGCTGCTGATGCCCCCAGTGAAAATGAGGTAACTTTTATTATACATACAGCTTGGGGGGTGTTTTATTGGCAGGATTATGTTTATTAGTAAGCCATGGAAGTTGGAGCTTCTGGCTTCTGAGGTGACAAAATGAGAAGACTCATTTTAGTATATAGTACTTTTCCAGAAGTCTTTGAGCTGACTGCCTTGATAGACTCCTTCAAAAATCTTTCAAGATACTTTTAACAATAATCTTTGCAAATTCAGGCAAACAAGGATTCTCCTTTAGAGATTAAAATGTCATCCCCAGTGTCACCTGAATCATGAAATGAGGAGCCCGTTAGGATCTGGAGCTCTCATTATTAAATCATATCATATCAAATGTCATATCCTATCATCATTATTGGAAGGCAGCTATGCTCACCACTATACCACCAACGCTTTCTATCATCATTATTGACCTGGAGAAGTCATGATGCTCAAATAAATAGAATTATTTGTAACTTACAAAGCACTTTCACACACTTGATCCTAATTGGTTATCAGATTCACCTAAAAACATTTCTGAGAGTATTTAGCAAGTTCTCTCTGCTTGGGAATTACCAGAAAATAACTTTCTGGACTCTGCAAATGGAGCTGAAATTTTCCACATAAGACGTGCACCCCGGAGTATACTTTTCAGTATTCAGTTGATATCAATTTGGTGACAAGCCAAAGTTCTCATATAATTACTTTAATTACTATAAGATTGAAATATTTGTTTAGCTTATTTTTTTTCTGTAACAGTAGGCCAAAAACCGTTTTCCTCATATTTGTTTCCAGAGGAGTTTTTAGGGCATTTTGATTTACAATTTTTAGTAAGTTAGAGTAAATCTGATTCGATTGGATAGGTACATTAATCCCAATCTCATTATCTCAAAAAATGACCTACATATTTCTAAATTCTCCCATAGCACCAGTGGGAAGCTGAAAACCATAATTACTTTTAAATTTGACATGAATCTGTTTTCTGAAACCATCTAAAAGTTACAGAAATAGTGATAGAATAAATTTATTTTCTACATCTTTGGAAAGCTACCAAATCACTGGCTATATGATTAACATTAGCCAGCTGTTTGCCTCAATAAAAAAGGAGCAAACATATTTATCTCTATATCCTTTAATACATATGATCATCTATTTAATTTCACTCTTCTGTATTTGTGATGAAAACCAGGAAGATATGAGAAATGCCAGATTTTGGCTGTAAAGAGCAAAGCTGAATCTGCGATAATTCAAAAACATTATCACATTGGCTCCAACCAGGTGGTCACCCCACAACAAACAAACCTGAACAAATATTTCCTTCAGTAAGTATTTCCTGGTGATACAAGAGATCATGGGTCATAAATGTGACTGACTAATGTAAGGCATGCCAGATGGAGCCTTAAAAGGGTAACTGTTATGATCTATTTATTATGTAAGAAAGGAGCTTTACTTTATTGGGTGTACTTTTTCCTGGGTGTTATACAGGAAAAAGTTGGACAACACATTGCAAGTTGGACACATATTGCAAGTTGGACAACAGTTTCTTGGGGCCATATATTCATGTATCAGTCATTTGGAAAAAGATTTTGCTTCTTTCAAACTTGTTAAAATTATAGAAGCTAATGTGTTTTTGATGCATAATTTTATGCTCTCTGAGAGGAATGCTTGCTTGCTTGCTGCATGAAGAACAACAGAAATATGCTGTTCTTTATCATCAGTATAAATAATGGTTGCACAAATGTTTTTGGCTTTGTTTGGTATGTGTGTAGAGTCGTCCTCAGGAATTGTACGATATTTGAGCTTTTTCCCTGTTCATTCTAATATGAGACATTTTAGGACATTTGAAGGGGGAAATTCTAATTTTAGTTTCTGTTTGTTTGTTTTTGGAAATGAAGGCCTCTGATGAACAAAAGACTAAGCTCAAGGTAACTGTAATCCGATTTTCTGTGTCATTGAAACATCTGGCTCCTTGTGTGGCACACGGATTTGCTCATGCACTGTATTTTCCTTTAAGCAAATTCAGTTTGCTTTAATAAAATAGCTTACTATTCTGTTCAAATTATACAACTTTAAGTAGAACTCTTAAAATCGTAGCAGAAAATATTCAGATCAGTTATTTAAAGGGTCATATTGTAGAATTGCTCCCCAGACCCAGAATAGGTCATTTTACGGATTGAAATTTCTAGCCTAGCCCATAACTGTTTTATCTTACACATCCACTCTAGGTCCAATGGAATTTTCTTTTAAAAAGGTAAGTAGAAAATATGTAAAATTTATCGAGTCACTATTTGTCTACTTTTTCTGCTTTAGAAAGAAATGTGATGCGTATGCTTTTTTGTCTGGGATGGTATTAAAACTAAATCTTACTGCCTCTTAATGATCTTGTATTGATCCTGCACACACACATCTTTACCACTTTTACCCATATATTTTCAGTCAAGGGCTATTTTGCCAAATGTATCTGTTAACGCGTGGAAAGAATCTTGTTGTCATTACCAGTATTTCCTCTGGTGATTGTATTTCCTAAACCCTAAAACGGAGACACAAATTTTTTTCCAGTGGTTACTTCTCTATTAGACCCTCAGCAGCACTTGGCCCAGCTGACCATTCCTTTCTCCTTTAAATACTTTCTCCTTTGACTATTTTCTCTCCAGATATTCTTAAGCAGTCTTAGTGACTCTGAATAGTTTCTACGTAATAGGGGGCTTCTAAATTTGTATCTCTTGCCTCAATCTTGTTCTGAGCTCCATAATTATCTATTCAACTGCCTATTTGATCTTGTCACTTAGCTGACCAATCAGCAAGTTGAATGACAGATTCTTAGAGCTAACATATTTATATTTTAGTCACCTAACCTTAACCTGCTCCTCTCCCAGCCTTCTCTATCCTGGGAAAGAATACCACCATCCACACCATTTTTTAACCTTAGCCTTAGGATTCATCCCCTCTCCAATTCAGTAAATGTTGCAGACTCTAACCACACTTGTAACTATGCCTGTGACACGACAAACCTCACCACTTCTCTCTTCTTGTTCCAAACTAGGACAAACCATCATCACCTCTCTCCTAGAATACTGCAGTTGTCTCTTAACTTGCTCTCCTCATTTCTGATCCTGCTGAGTCTGCCTCAAATCCATTTTCCCCTGAGTGGCATCACTTCCCTTCTTAAAGCCATTCGGTTAATTCTCATTATATAAAAAATAAAGCCCCATTTCCTTATGTCCTTACCCTGGCCCTCAAAGGCTTACTTAAGTGGCTCTCAGACCTTTCTGCACATGGGGAACACCTAGAGAAATCTAATGTTGAAACTCTCTGATGAATAAATGACTAAGCTCAAGGTAACTGTAATTGGATTTTCTGTGTCACTGAAAAATCTGGCCTTTTGTGTGGCACATGGATTAGTTCATGCAGTGTATTTTCTTTTAAACAAGTTAATGTTGTTTTTAAAATACTATTCTATTTACCATACAGAACTGTTAACAGAACACTTGAAGAAGTAGTAGAAAACATTCAGATCATTGATTTAAGGGGTGATTTTGTGGAGTTGCTCCCCTAATCCCCAAAATTCTGAATTGATGGACTGGGGTGGGCCTACGCTTTGATGTTTTTAAAAAAGTGCTCTGGAAGATGCAGTCAGAGTTATTATAGAAACATTGCCTACATGACTGGTTGCCTGCCTACTTCCACATCCATATCTCCCCTGATTCTTGCTTTCCTTCCTGGTATTCTAGCACACTAAGCCCATTCCTGGCCTGGGGACATTAGCTGTCTGCTCCAAATGTGTTCTCTTTAGATTGTCACAAGACTGGCTCCTTCTTGTCATTTGTTTCTTAGCTCAATTGTCACCTCCACAGAAAAGCCTTCCCTAATCACTAAGTCTTAAGTAACTACCCATTAATATCTGTGACACATTTGTGTTTTCTTCCTAGCACTAGTTCTTTTCTGGTTCATTAATTTGTTCATTTCTAATCCTCCCTCTAGGATGTAAGTTTTGTAAAAGCAGAAACCATCCCCAGTACTTAGAATCTGATAGGTTCTCACCAAATATTTGATGACTGAACACATGGATGTGGTATCTGTGTAATCATCAAAATACGAAAGGATATTTGAAATTGTGCTGTACAGGAAAATCCAGGACATTTTAGTTGATTAACAAACAAGAACATTTAGAATTGTCTAGGTAGTCTCAGGTTTCAAAGTATCATTCTTTGGTTTGAAGAGGGAGAGGGAAAGGGTGTTATTGTTCATTTTTCTTAAATATTTCAACAACTTAAATTCTAAGATATTTAATCAGAGAGTAAAAAGAATTCCAGGGACCTATGGTTTTATTGATAAGTGTTATTGATTCTTCACCATGCTATCTTCCATATGGCTGATGTTATATAAAAGATCAAGGCAAGATACTTAACTGGGTAGGCTTGGATGTCTATAAATGCATGATTTAGCCTGCAGGCTATCAGTGGAGCTATCAGATTGTGGATTTCAGTGATTTCCAATCCTGGCTATACCATAGAACCTTCCAGGAATATATATATATATTATATATATATATTATTAATATTATATATATATTACATATATAATATATAATATATATATTATATATATAACATATATATTATATAATATAATATATATATTATATATATAATATATATATTATATATATAATATATATATTATATTATATAATATATATGTTATATATATTACATATATATTATATTATATAATATATATGTTATATATATAATATATATATTATATAATATAATATATATATTATATTATATAATATATATGTTATATATATAATATATATATTATATAATATAATATATATATTATATTATATATATGTTATATATATAATATATATATTATATTATATAATATATATGTTATATATATATTATATATATATATATGCCTGGATTCTACCACATAATAATTAAAATAAAATATCTGAGTATGGGATCCCGGCATCAGTATTTTTTGAAGCTCTCTTTTTTTTCCCTAGGCTACCCAGGTACTGTGCAGCCAGTTTAAGTGCCACTGACAGTCAATACAATTTGGCCTGGGAAGGAGGGGAAAATCTGTTAAATACATTAATACAGGTAGAAAATACCCCTTACAGGAGTAATCTTTTGTTGACAAAAAAACTAAAGTTGTTTAGTTTTTACCTTGAGACAAATTGATTTTTACTTCATCATCTTAGCTTACAAAGTCACAAATGCTATTAGTGGTCATAAAAAGTAAACATACAGCTTGGGAGGTGGAGAGAAATATTTTCAAAATGCTGATTAAGCCAGAAAACGTGGGATGTGCAATCTATTGAGAGACACAAAGGGGTTTTGTTAGCTTAACTATCTGGCCACCAGAAGGCATCCTGGAGCAAGGTGGAGATCAGACCTCAGGCTCAGAGCCCTGTGTGGGACAATCTTTCTGCTATCACCAGCTCTGTGACCACGGACAAATTTCTGACTTTTCTCGGCCCCATTTACTGCTGCTAAATGGGATGATGCCACCCTTCCTCATTAGATTGCCATAGTAAACACAACCAGGTCTATAAAGCCCTGGGCACTCCTTGTAATTTTTCTCTTTCTCTCTCTGAACTATAGGTATACTCACTGGTAGGACTCTGCCTGGCCTGCAGTAAGTACTAAAGAAGTAGGCCTATTGTTATTAATACACTTTTTAACATGGACAAATCTTACTTCAAGCGCCAGAAGATATTATTTCAACATGTTACTTGAAGTCTTTACTTTGCAAAGGAGCTCGGATCTCTTTTGTGAGCTTTGGAACAGATAACCAAACCAGAAAACTTGGAGAATGCTGGTTGCTCTAAAATGGTTATCAGTTGGCATTTCATGAAGAGAAGTGGCCTTTTAGTTTGACCTGATGAAGATGCTTCATTAGAGGGAACTCTGTCACTCTGTCATTTTACAGAGGAGGGCTTTCTAAGCCAGTTAATTAATTGTGTTTCCTTTAAGGAATAAGTGAAGCCTGTACCCAAGAGATTTTTGTTGTTGTTATTTATTTATTTTTTTTTTTTTTGAGACAGAGTCTCACTGTGTCACCCAGGTTGGAGTGCAGTGTCATGATCATGGCTCACTGCAGCCTTGACCTACTAGGCTCAAACAGTCCTCCTGCCTCAGCCTCCCAAGTATCTGGGACCAGGTATGTACCACCATGCCTGGCTAATTTTTTTATTTTTTGTAGAGATGGGGTCTTGCTATATTGCTCAGGCTGGTCTCAAACTCCTGGCTTCAAGCGATTCACCCACCTTGGCCCCCAAAGTGCTGGGATTATAGGTCTGAGCCACTGTACCCAGCCCCAAGCATTCTTTATAGCTCTTTGGTACCCGAACAGGAATGCAAAATGTGCTACTTGCAAAGGGTACATCGGTGTTTCTTAGAACTGTACATCTCTCGTCTGAAACTACGAAAACTGCCCGAGTCTCTAACATCTTGCCTGATACTAATCACTCTGAACATTTCAGTCACTTTTGAAGAATCTCTCCCTGTTAAATGATCTGAACATGCAAATCCTTGGGAAGAGTCATTTGCTGACTCTTCCTTCCCTAAGCCAATCTTTGTTTATTCATGGAAATGCTCACATAGGATGTTTTCTTTATTCTGATCATATAGTAACAATAAATGAAATAACATTAACAGATTTATAATACGTTTTAATGAGCATCAACAGAGAAAGAGGACATGAAAGCATTCTGAACTTGATACTCCTTAGGAACATAAAAGCTTATTAAAGCTTTTAAGTCAGCTGGACAGAGTAAGTATAAGAAAATCTTCTATACAAATTTTATTTATCACTAGCAAATGAAGTAAAACTTTAAAAAGTATCTGTAAGGTGTTTTCCAAAGGCCTGAAAAGTGAGGATAGTATCAGAAATATTAGAGGTAGTAGGGAGTTAAAAACCACCCATTCTCTCTGGATCCTGCTTCCCTTTTGGCTGCTATTACAGAACAATTCTTCCCTCAAGTGTCAAAGTTCTTAAAGACATATTCTTTCTTAAGGCTTGCATTCCTCCTCCCATTATCCACTACAATCTGGCATTTGTCCCCAGAATCTAATAACACCACTTCAGCAGTGTCATCAGTGACCTCCCACTTGTCAAATTCAGTGGACATTTAAAAAATCCTTCTTACTTAACCTCTGTGGCATTGAGTCCTGTTTCCCTCTTGAATTATCTTGACTTCCAGAATGCCACTCTCCCCTGGTTCTCTCCTTTGTCTCTGAGTCCCCCAGTTAGTGTCTCTTCATCTACTCGAGTTCCTCTGGGTGCTGGCCTTAGCAGGGTTCTCTTTTCCAAGCTTCTATCCTGGGGTCTTTCATTTACTACCTTGACTTCAGGTCAAGGCCTATGGATAATTGCTTCCAAATCACCTTTTCCAGCCCCAACTTCTTTCCCTGGGCTTCCAGAACTGCATTCAGTGTTGTCCATAGCACATTTACTTATATATCCCACAAGCAACTCAGAGTATCGAAATGGAATTCTATCATCCACTCTGAACCCACTCTTCCTATTTCCCCTTTCTTGCTTCTGAGTGACATACTTCACCTAATTCTTTGAACTAGAAACCCGGGAGTCAGTCGTACCCCCTCACTCAATTCATTTCTCAGCTCTAATTAACTGCAAACTACTGGCAAGTCTCTTTCTTAAGTATATCTTTTCAACATTCTCCTCTGCAGTTCTACTCCCATTTCCTAAATTCAGATTCATATCATCCCCTGCTTGGCCTACTATAGTTGTGAACTGGTCTTCTCTCTAATATGTTGTAACTTCCTGATATGCTGCCCTCTCCATGCCAGAATACCCAACTTCATCAGAGTGCCCTAACGAAATAGAAAGCTAATTTCATTTTATATTTTTCTCCTGTTCAAAAAACTCCAGGGTCATTTGCTGTCTTGAGGATAAAGCATAGTCCTTCCCATGTTCTTGATCTCACAGAGGGCCATTCCCTGATATAAGCCTTACTCTCCATGCCTGAGTAAGTTATATTCCTTCATGGCTCTGTCTTCCTACATGGCTGCTTCCTCCTTCTCTACCTGGCCAACTTCTCTTCATCCTTCAACAGCCAGCTCAACAGTGACTTCCTCTGTTAGATCTTCCACAGTTCTGAAAGATTTAGAAATTCCTGTGTGCTCCCAGGGCAGGGAGACAGTAGAGACTGCAGTTATGAAAATGTACTTGATAATTGGACACAACTGAATTCTCACCTAAGGTCTATCACTTTTCAACTATGAGCCATTGAACAAGACACCTAATCTCTCTAATCCCATAAAATGTTGTTAATAACATTGTAATATTGTTGTAAACATTAGACGGGATGGTGAATATAAAGCATGTGGCATGGTATCTAGGATATCATAGAGAGCACCCAAAAAATGATAGCTATTGTTTCATGGCATTGAACCTTGCAACTGTGTACTATGTTTCTGGCTCATTACAATTACTTCTTTACATGTCTCCCTTTCCAGTGGCCTGTGAGCCCTTTAACTTCATGTTCTAGAAACTATTTCCTCTGTACCCATAGTGTCTGGCACATAGTAGGTAATCAATACATTTTTAATGAATGAATGGGAGAATTTAATAAAGATAATACCAAGGAGAATAAGCTCATCTTTGCTCCTTGGAATTTACCTTACCCTTTCCAGAAATCTCAGACTAGTTATTACATTAAGCAGTGTCATGTTAGTCCTTTATACATCCTTTAAAGCAGGTGGATGATGGTTTCATCTACAACTAGATTTAATGTGTGTATCTAAGAAAGAAGGAAATTAGGTCATCATTGCAATTGCATATAGTGAATGGTAGATTTAAGTATGGAGTTCAGGTTCTCTAATTCTCTTCAATTTGGATCACTGTGGACTGAAACTTGTTCTCTCTTTGGAGTTCATCCTCATGACGGGTCGTTTCCACGTCCCAAAGCTACTCTACTCTTCATAAGTAGAGTAAAAATGTACTAACGTTTGAACAAACTGGAGTCTCCCCCAAAGTAATATGTTGAAACCCTAATGTGACTATATTGGGAAAATGACCTTTCAGGAGGTAATTAGGTGAAATAGAATCATCAAGGTGGGACCTAATCTGATAGTACTGCTGCTCTTATAAGAAGAGGAAGAGACACCGGGACTCCATTTCTTTATGTGTGCACAAAGAAAATGCCTTATGAGGACACAGTGAGAAGACATCATTTGCAAGCTGAGGAGAAACACTTCACCAGAAACCCATCCTTTTGGTACCTTGATTTTGGACACCCACCCTCCAGAACTGTGAGAAAATAAGCTTCTGTTGTTTAAGCTACCCAGTTTGTGGTATTTTGTTACGCAGGCCAAGTAGACAAATTCACCTGGGTTACAGTTTTTGCTATAAAATATATAAATTGATATTGTATATTAAGAGTTTACTGTGTTGTCAGAGGTGAACAGAATGGCAAGTCCTTAATATGAATGAGCTTATTCAATCCTCTTTACTGACTTAAGGAATAGATACTATTATCATCATTGATTCACAAATAGTGACATAGAAGATCAGAGTAGTTAAGCAGCTTGCCCAGTCACAGGCAGTGAGAAGTGCCAGATCTGGATGTCTGTCTACATATTCAACCACCTTGCTATGCAGTAAAGCTGACTTAACTGACATGAGTGAAAATAGTAGTTAGTAGTTAATACAAAAATTGGTTAAAGTGAGAAAATCAGTAAAAATATACTATGAAGCTGAACCCCAGCTGAATTTACCTAGTTGTATGGGAATACACAATTTTAAAATGTTATTTTAATGTAAAATGTATAAATACACATTCATTTGCCAATATTTTCTGGGGTGGGAGTTAGGGAAGAGGCAAGGAAACTCTCATTTCTTTGATACAGACGGTTAGAATTCTGCATTATCTTTCTTCCATAAACTGTACCATGAAATCTACCATTTCCAATCTCCAGTTGTAATTCCTTCAAAGTGAAATGAGCCCTTAAAGATCCTTTCTAAGCAATTTGTGTGAAGATCTTTCTGGAGTTTTATACTCTTCCTCTCTCTAGTCTTTTAAAACTGACATACCTACACCAATTAAAAAGAAAAAAAAATTCAGCCACACATCTTGAAAGCACTCACTTTAGTTTACATAAAAGCAAAACACTATTCAGATTTATTTATTTATTTTAGAGACAGAGTCTTGCTCTGTTGTCCCGGCTGGAGTACAGTGGCCATGATCAAGGCCCACTTCAGCTTCAAACTCCTGGGATCAAGCCATCCTCACAGTCAACCCTGCCTCAAGTAGCTAGTACAGGTGTGCTCCACCATTGGCTAAGNAAAAAAAAAAAAAAAAGAGATGGGATCTTTCTATGTTGCCCATTCATTTAAACGTCATATTTGAGGTTTTCATCTCAGTGTTTCCATGGAGTGGTTCCTGTTCTTAGGCAAAGTGATTATCATTTCATGGTCTACTCCCTATGTCAGGGGAAAGGTAGATCCATTTTCTAGCTAGTATCAGGGGCAAAATTAATAAGTACTTCATCAGTAGCATGGGATAGTTTATAGTCAGCAAATGATTGGTGGGGAAAGTACTAGCATGAAGCAATGAAATAAAAGTTCTAGGCTTTGATTTATTATCATGTTCATTTGTGAATTTATATCAAACTTGATATCCCTGAGGCCTAGAAGTATTAATCTACAGACGTAATGAGAGAAAAATGGAAAATGAGATGTCTGTTCTTCCTTCAGAGTCTCTTTATCCAATGATTATTATTCTCACCCATTTTTATTACAGTGCCTTTAAGACTGTTTTCACTCTGAGATAGACATAATAAGTTTAAAGTATTCAGAATTAAGCAAATCAGAAGATATCCTCAAGTTCTCCTAGCCCTGAAGAGGATTAACTGAATTGTCTGATTATGTAAAATTATCTGTCCAATGAATCTAACAGAGAACTGTTGAGATAGCAATGCTCCAATGATAATTCATAGCCTCAGAGCTGAACCCCAGCTGAATTTACCTAGTTGTATGGCAAGAGGAGAAAATATCTCATGGAAAATCCTGCAGTTCCAGAAAACAATCTCATACTTCAGTCTTACAAAGTGCTTTAGGAGGGGTGTCTTAAAATCAGTGACACAGACAAAGGGGAATAAAGTATAAAGAGTAAAGCATTGTGTAGATTCTTAAACATGGGTGCTCTTCCTGGAGCATTGCAAGCTCACTGAACAATCTTGGCTGTGCCATTTATCATATATTGCTCATGCCACAGTTGTGGTGAATAAGAGATTTGTCATAAAATGCCTAAAGGATTATAGGGATTCATGAGCAAAATGTGCTCTGGGTCTCATCAGAGATGAGTGCACATATATTAAATAATACAGCTAGGTTGAATTATACTGTAAAGTTATTTTTGTGCTTGTAGGAGTTGACATGAAAATCTAGTATGATTTATAATAGTATAAACAGATAAGCGGTGAGCATACTAAACATGAGAATGCAAGTGAAGTCTTTTTGCTTTTTTTTTTTTTCATTTTTGGTTTCTTTCCCCCTTCACATTTAATTATGAACGACTTTATTTTTGCAGATAACTGTTGACGTTTCTGTGTCTTCAAGCCACATTTCAATATGGAAATAGTTATGAATTTAAAAATGGAATTGCCCTTTTCAGTATTCTGATTATGGGGAACCATATCATTAAATATAAACCCCATGCTGTGTCTCTTTCAGCACCTAAACCAGTGAATGAATGAATGAATGAATGAATAATGAGATTCATTCATTCAGACACTCAGTAGTTACTGAATGAATGAATCTCGTCTTCTACATCTAGTTCCTGAATCTATTTAAACCATTGCCAAAGGAAAAACAGATTTATGGAGGAAAGTTACTTTGCTTGAGAAGACAATATACAAGAAATTTTAGAAATGCACTAACAAAACAAATGACTTATTATTCATAGCAGATATTTCCAATCATATGAAAGAGGATGTCAAAAAAAAATCACTGATTAAATGGTATCATCTCTCTTAGGGGGAAAAAAAAACCTTGTTTCAATTAAAGAGCATTATTAAATTCCTGTTATTTTTCTTTCTGGGTTTATCTGAATTGTAAACTTGATTAACTACTTTATTTTTTTTTCCCCAGAGAATGAAGGAACTATAGCAGAGTGTATTTTATTATTTCCTCAATGGCTCTCATCACTCCCAAGGATGAATTTGACAGTCATAGGGAAATATAAAAAATGGCTAACACAAACTTAGGCAATTCTTAATCATTCAGGAGCTTATTATCCAGTATTTGGGTTGTTTATAATTTTTTTCCCTGCCTTTCTCTCATATTTTGTTGGGAAGACAAATGTATATAAATTAAACTCATATCAGTATAATTCCTTATTGGTTAGAAGCTTTGATCCAATGTTTGGTGTAATTAATTTCTAAAATGGGGTTTGTGGATTATTTGTGGATTTAGGCTATTCCTAGCAACAACTCACATTATCTACTCAGATCATTTTTAAAATTATAGCAGCAAGCCATATTCCCTTTATGTCAAAAATAATTTAAATATTATGAGACATTGGATTATGAAGGTGTTATTTTTTTAAACTCTGAAAGTCTAACTAAATAATTATTAGTAATGAAGTGTAGACTACAATATTAATGGTTGCCATCTGTAGAGCACACAATACAATTTGGCAACATAGTCAACTATAGTCAGAAGTTTAAGGTTCCTTTCTCCTTCATCAAATTTTTATTGTGCAGGGGCTGGGGTGCAGGCTCAGGGCTTGGAAAATAAAGATGATAGTCCCTTCCCTGCAGTAGATCCCTGTCTCCTGGAAGAGCCCAGTGATATGGTTTGGCTGTGTCCCCATCCAAAATCTCATCTTGAATTGTAACCCAAATTATAATCCCCATGTGTTGTGAGTAGGACCTCATGGGAGGTGATTAGATCATTGAAGTAGTTCTCCCATGCTGTTCTCATAATAGGGAATAAGTTCTCATGAGATCCAATGGCTTTATAATGGACTTTACCCCTTTTGCTCTACCCTTCTCCTTCCTGCCATAATGTAAAGAAGGACATGTTTGCTTCCCCCTCTGCCATGACTGTAAGTTTTCTGAGACCTTCCCAGCCATGTGGAATAATTAAACCTCTTTCCTTTAAAAATTACCCATTCTCAGGAAGTTCTTTAGAGCAGAGTGAGAATGGACTAACACACCCAGCAACCAAATAAATAATGATAAAATATTGTGGTAAGTGAAATAAACCAGACACAGAAAGACAAATACTGTCTGATCTCACTTATATGTGGAATCGAAAAAGTTCAAGCTCACAGAAGCAGAGAGTAGAACGGTGGTTACCAGAGGCTGGGTAGGGGGCTGCTGGGTGGTGGTTGGGGAAATGTTGATCAAAGGACACAAAGGTTTAGTTATAAGATGAAGAATTTCTGGGGATATGATGCATAGCATGAGTAGTGACGGATGTTTAGGTGGTAATCATTACACAATGTGTACGTATAATATATCCAATTATCCCATTGAATAGCTTGAAAATATTAAGTATTTGCCAATTAAATATTTTAAAACTCTGTGGTAAGCACAATGGTAGAAATTGCAAGGAGCATTATAATGTCAGAATGCTTAGAAATGTTTACGTATCCAGCCTGAGGAGGGAAGGAAACATTTCCTAGATGGCAAGGCAGCTGGACTGGTTTTAAAGGATGATAGGGTTTAACCAGAAGACAACAAACAGCCTTTCCAGTAAAGGACAGTATAGAGGTGAGGTCAAGGAATCATGAATATCAGCGCACGTTCAAAGAAGCAAGAGTTTGTTTCCATACTCATGTGACTAGATACAAGTTTTATAAAAACTTGGATCATAGTTTCTCATTCATCCAAATGACTACGTGCCTGGTAGGTGCAGGGAACAAGAGGCAGGTCCCTGCTCCGATGGAGTTTACATTTAGTGGAGGACAGCAAGCAAGCAAACAAGTAAGTGACTTCTAATAGTGATGGATGCTGTGAAGAGAAAAAAAGTTAATGGGATAGAGATGAAGACTCGTGGGAAGGATGGGCATCTTTAGATAGTGGCTCAGCAACAGCCTCTTTGATAAGGTGATACTGAATTCTATCCTGAGCATCCAAAGACTCAGGAAGGGATTTATAAGTAGATGCACCCACAATTGCAAAGGCTTTGAGATAGGAAGAAACCTACATACTCAAGGGCTAGAGAGATTAGCAGTTTGAAGAACAGAGAGAAGAGGTGAGAAGAGGCATGAAAAAGGTCTGGAGAGGGAACCTGAAGTCAGTCTTGCAAGACCTTGTAGCCCAGGGTAAGGGGTTGAATTTCATAGGAAGTCACTGTGAGGATGTGATTTGACTTGTCCTCTAAAAAGATCCTATGGCTATTATGTGAGGAATAAATTATGGGAAGCGGTGGAAAGTAGAAGCTGGGACCCCTTGAAGAGGCTAGATATAAGGGTGGCTTGACTATTTTCTTGTAAAGTGGAAACAAATGGATTCCCATAAGGTATCTGTAAAGTTCTTAGAACTATTGCAGGGAAAAGTTCTGTAAGACAGAAGATCAGATGTATCTATAATATAGAGTAGATTCAAGCATCAGATGGTGTTACAGAAGGTAAAATTTAAAGTTACTTACAACTCTAATTAGCTCTGAATCCATGACCATTCTTATGAATAGTAAAAGCAATTTCTCTCTTATATTATAATGGTAACAATTGCTTGAAAGAATCTTAAACTAAAACTTGTAGTATAATCAAATGCAGAAAAAGAAAAAGAAAAAAGGCCTAGAGAGAGAAAAACTTAATTGCTAAATACTCTCCTCAAAAACTCTGCCAAGGTCAACAGAAATTTTTCAAAATGGAATGGAACTTCATCTTGAACTTCACTCACAGCCAGCGAGACAAATATTGGGAAAATTACTTGAGGGAAGTGGGTCTTACACAGGAGTTATCCAGGAAAAGTAGATGGAAAGAGCCACTTAGCATGGATGGCTTACAAGGATGGGGGTCTCACAAAAGCAGTGGGTCATAACAAGGATCTGCAGGCTGGGGGTCTTCTCAGATGTTTTTATAATCAAAATGAAATAATAAGGCATTATTTGAACACTCTTATTGTGCCAAACTTCTATTAATCTCAGGAGATAAGGCACCAAGTTCAAGAGGCCAAAGAAGAGAAGCAGAGCCAACAAATGAGACATGGAGTTTTATTAGGGGGTTTCCTACAGGGAAGAGAGTCGTGGTGGTGAAGGGGATTCTCTAGCTCAAAACACACATTCAGATGTGTCTGCCTTCTCAGGGTATGCTTGTTATTGCTATCAGGTGCATTTACCCTACAATTGTCCCTATCTCTAAGCAACTCTAAATGATTAAGTGGACTTCCCTGGAATTCTTAGTAACACGACATGAGGAGTAGATACTTGGGAGTAAGTGTAATAAAAGCTTCTTGACGTCTCACTCCAACATGACGTTTGGAAAGGGTAGCCTTTCATTTTTAAAGTTTAATTTTATTTTAAGTTCCTGGATACATGTGCAGGATGTACAGGTTTGTTACATAGGTAAATGTGTGCCATGGTGGTGTGCTGTACCTTTCAAACCATCAACTAGGTATTAAACCTCAAGTGGATTAGCTATTTATCCTGATGCTTTCCCTCTCCCTATTTGCCACAGGTTCTAGGGTTTGTTGTTACCCTCCCTATGTCCATGTGTTCTCATTATTCAGCTCCCACTTGTAAGTGAGAACATGGAGTGTTTGGTTTTCTGTTCCTGTGTTAGTTTGCTGAGGATAATGGCTTCAAGCTCCATCTACGTTCCTGCAAAGGACATAATCTCGTTCCTTTTTATGGCTGCATAGTATTCCACCCTAACATCGACATTCTTCATAGAGTTAGAAAAAACCACTTTAAAATTCATATGGAGCCAAAAAGAGCCCATATAGCCAAGACAATCCTAAGCAAAAAAGAACAAAGCTGGAGGCATCACTTTACCAGACTTCAAACTATACTACAATGCTACAGTAACCAAAACAGCATGGTGCTTGTATAAAAACAGAAACATAGATCTATGGAACAGAATGGAGATCTCAGAATTAAGACTGCACACCTACAACTATCTGATCTTTGACAAAACTGACAAAAACAAGCAATGGGGAAAGGATTCCTTATTTAATAAATGGTGTTGGTAGAACTGGCTAGCCATATGCAGAAAACTGGAACTGGACCCCTTCCTTACACCTTATACAAAAATTAGCTTGAGATGAATTAAAGACTTAAATGTGAAACCCCAAACTATAAAACCCTAGAAGAAAAATCTAGGCAATACCATTCAGGACATAGGCACAGGGAAAGATTTCATGACAAAAACATCAAAAGCAACTGCAACAAAAGCTAAAATTAACAAATGGGATCTAATTAAACTAAAGAGCTTCTGCACAGCAAAATAAACTATCATCAGAGTGAACAGACAACCTAAAGAATGGGAGAAAATTTTTGCAATCTATCCATCTGACAAAGGTCTAATATCTAGAATCTACGGGGAATAAACCAATTTACACACACACACACACACACGCATACACACATACAAAACCCAACCCCATTAAAAGTGGGCAAAGGACATGAACAGACATTTCTCAAAAGAAGACATTTATGCAGCCAACAAACATATGAAAAAAAGCTCAATATCACTGATCATTAGAGAAATGCAAATCAAAACCACAATGAAATACCATCTTACCTCAGTCAGAATGACAATTATCAAAAAGTCAAGAAACATCAGATGGTGGTGAGGCTGTTGAGAAATAGAAATGCTTTTACACTGTTGGTGGGAATGTAAATTAGTTCAACCATTGCGGAAGACAGTGTAGCGATTCCTCAAAGACCTAGAACCAGAAATACCATTTAACCCAGCAATTCCATTATTGCATATATACCCAGAGGAATATAAATCATTCTGTTATAAAGATACGTGTACACATATGTTCACTGTAGCACTAATCACAACAGCAAAGATATAGAATCAACCTAGATGCCCATCAATGATAGACTAGATAAGGAAAATGGTGGACTTTCAATGTGATTTAAGCACAATATTGATCATTAAGAAACTCTGGACTGAAGGAAAAAAATCAGACTTTGTTAATGATTTGAGATTTATGCAATTAACTCAAACTTAGGAACTGACTTAAAATCTGGAAAGCGCTCTGATCCTGAATACTTTGTTTTACAGATCTCTTTCTACTTGAGAATACTAAAATTTTTTCAACAGCTAAATGATATTTGCAGTTATTTGACAGAGGAAATAGAAGAGGAATTATGCAAAGCAAAGTGGAAAGCATATATTAACCATACAATTTAAGATAAAATGATTTCAAGATTGGATTCTTGCAGATATCTTGGTCTTCATTTGTCAAATTGGCATCAGATTTTCAGTTGTCTCCAAGCATAGAGACAGTCGTAAGTTTTGCAATAAAGTAAAAGTATCTGGGATAAGAGGGCAGTGTAAAGTATTTGGCTCTTAGCTCTGAGTGTGAACCACTAGATTCCACTTACAGCTTTGAACATTATTAAATAACACTTTAGACACAGAGGCTTGGATTTATAGTGAAACGGCAGCTTTTCAGGATAGCTTTATCGGGAGCAGCCACCCAGAATAAACGGAGAGGTCTACTCTATCACTGAAACACTGTCTATAGTGATTGGAAGACAGGTGCTAGATAAATCTCAGCAACATTGTCAAACTAAAGGAATAATCCTGAAACGCAGTGGTGGATATTGAAATACTGAGTCATTGGGAAGCAGCAGTCATTTTTATACAGCTCTCATTATTCAGTTATGTGCTGAGCTGAGAATAATATTCAGCTGACTTACCCTCAATATCATTCAATCACCACAGATTTATGTGTACTGACCTGGCACCTTTTTCTCATTTATCAGTAATTTTCTATTCTAAAATTGACAAGTTGCTTTAAAAAAGGAGAGTACTAGCCAGACGGTCAGATTTTCAGAGCAATAAAACTCACTAATTGAGTTTTGCAATAATTCCAGAAAGGGGTAAATGAAAATTAATGGGATCAGATATAACCATGTCAGATACATCTAAAAACTTTTCTTTTTGTGTCCTCACTGGTGAACTCAGGTTCCAGGTAGTTTTCAGCTGGATAGGGAGATTGCTTGCAGGAAAGCATCCAGTTTTAATTCAGCCTAAAGATGCCAGCCTGCCTGGCCATTCTGCCCAATAAATAGGAATATTCTGTGTTGAAGCTGTCCTGTATGCAAATATTCAGGTGGCTGCAATTTTATCCTTTGTTCCTATGGTCAGCACTAGGTGAAATTGAATAGAGACCAATGCCTTCCTTTACTGGAGGCAAAAACAATTGCACCATAGGATAGAGAAATGAAAGAAATGCTGCACTATCCTTTGGCTTTGCAGGCTGAGGATGCAGCCCAGATTTCTCTTCTCAAGCCTCTGATGCCAAAGCCTTTATTGGCATCTCCTCAGAAAGCAACGGACTAAGCTGTGACTGAGCCACAGGTCAGGAGGGCACCGGCTTCTTTCCAGCAGTTTGTGTATTTGCTGTGACTGGGGCACAGGGAATCACCACAGAGCTCAGCAATCCAACCACTTCCAATTGGCTGCCTAGGTGCAGCCTGGCTTCTTACCACCACCTGCTCTGCAGGTAGCACTGGCAGCTATGTATAAAAGGGAACATGCCAGCCAAATGCTATGCTTGGCTTTCCAAGTGACCCAGCAGGAAATGAGGCTCTGAGATTGTGTTGGAATATATTACTCTGTTATCTTGAATGATTTCTTTCTTTTTTTTTTTTTTCTGTATTTTTTTTTGAGATAGCATCTTGCTCTGTGGCCCAGGCTGAAGCGCAGTGGTGTGATCATGGCTCAGTGCAGCCTTGACTTTCTGGGCTCGAGCTATCTTCCTGCCTCAGCCTCCTTAGTGTTGGGCATATAGGTTTATGCCATCACATTCAGTAAATTTTATTCTTTGTAGAGACCAGGTTTCTCCACGTTTCCCAGGCTGGTCTCAAACTCCTTGGCTCAAGCAATCTGCCTGCTTGGGCCTCCCAAAGGGCTGGGATTACAGATGTGAGCCACCAGGCCTGGAACGGAATAATTTCTAGAGAAATGAGATGTAGAATCATTCGAACCACCTTTTAATATTCCCCCAACAAAGAGGTGTGCCTTCTTCCCCTCCCTCAAGTAAGGTGAGGTACCTGCTGCACCTAAAGGATTGGCAGGAAGCCAGATCCAATGGTAATAAGTTTCTTTCCATAAATCTTCATTTTCCAGGGCAGTAAAAACAATAATACCTCTGTATGAAAACTCACTCTTTGTTTCCATAATTAGAAAACTAAGCTGCAGAACTGCTGGCTGGAAAGGAGAGAGTATTAATTCTAAATATCACACAGCAAGTGATGGTAGTGTTATATGGCCCACCCACAGGAGCTATTAACTCTTGTGGATGCTATTTTAGACAATTCATTTTTAGTCTAACATTAGTTTATAAGTACAAAGCATGGAAACAGCAGCGCCTCTAATATCCTGTACTAAAGAAAAGGCAGTGAGGAAGAAAGGCTGACTTTAAGAAAGCTCAACAGGCCGTCTGGAATAATGGGACATTTAGTATAGGAGAAAGCTTCAAATGAAAACTCAGCATCGGATATTTCCTCAGAAGCAGTACAAATTGCATGCTCTATAACAAAGCAAGAAATGTATAAATCCCAAAAACATTATACCCGCCAACTTTTTTGAAGAGTGATAGGTACGTTTTTTTTTGTCTTAAAGAAGGTAGAATGTCATGTATTATAATACTTCCTCTTTCTCTCCACTGACCACTAAACCTGAGTGTAAGAAGTAAATTAGGTATTTTAAGCATGCCAACACAAACACCATTTTTAAAGAGTCTATTTAGTAATATAACCATATTGAACATTCATTTATCACTCTGTAAATATCTGGGATTCTGGAAATTGTTAGAAAAAACAAGATGGCAACAATTAAGTGGGACAATACTTTTTGTCACATCAGGTTTATAAACCAAGAACTGGAGACCAAATGAGGGTGATTTTTCTAAGGCACATTGAATGCTTAGGCCTCTGAATTCCTGTTGTAGAGGTTACCTTGGATGACCTGGCCTGCTGAGACACTATTCAACCCTCTTATAGTCTCCATCATTTCTAAATTGGAAGAGCTTCAAGAAACCTTCATCACCCCCATACCTACCAAACTTAAGGGTCTTGTCCTCTCATTTGCCAAGGGCCACATCACACTGCTTCATGAAATGACTCAGTAGCACTTGCAAATATGCAAGGCTAAGATCACAAGAAATTGACAATATTATTCACCAGTCCGTTGAGCTTTATGTTTAGCTAACACTATTTCACTGCTAGGCACTGGATTCATTGGTATATCAGTATATTACAAAAAGAGGAAGAGAGAAGACACTACTTAATTTAAGTCACATGAGAATTCTTTAGTCTTGGTGCAATGTGGATTCAATTAAATAAAGAAATTCACCTTCTTTGCTTTAAGATGATGCCTACATTTCCTGTATATTTTCTGGGGGACTATTCCATTTAAGTCATTCTACAGCATTAAACGAATAGAGTAATGAATCATAGAGCCCTAAAACGTAAAACTGGAAGGAACCTCAAAAGTCACTGAACCCTCTCATTTTCTAATTGAGGGTGGAGAGTTCAGGTCCAAGGTTGCTCAGCGGATTCAGCAGGCAGATAGGTCTCCTCTCTTCCTACAAACCTTTTCTCGGGAGATGGTCTAGGAGATGCCATAACCTACAGCTAACTGATTCGCAGCACCTGGATAATGCATGCGGATTTCCGAACGTGTGTGTCATAACCATCACCCTACACCCTTTTCTTGGCCACATTAGATTCGTCTGCCTCAGGCCCAGACCCCAAGTCCCCACCCCACAGATGTGTGTAAAGGAGACTTGTTAGCAGCAATCATAGAAACACAAATCAGATGCTGTGAACAAGAAATCCTACGCTGAAACCACCAAACATATTTACCAGCAGAGTTGATAGCATCCTCTAGAGATCCCAGTGCCCACACAAACCAAACATATGTAAATTAGAACAGGAGGATAAATAAAGAGCAATGTGTTTTTAAAAACACAGGAAATAATCAAATGATTTTTAAAGAAAGGCACAGCCTAAGATTTTGTAATCCAAAATGTGGCCTACCTGGCTCTTCTTACCTGTGGGTCTTTTTTTTTTTTTTAAAGTTCATTAATAGAGCCTCTTAATCTCCCCTGTTAATTAATAAAAGGCTAGAGGTGGGGAGGTGAGGAGGCAAAGTGCTTCTCTGCTGTTGCTCCAAGGCTGAGGGGTGTGGCCACTGGATTGTTTACTGTGAGTCACAAAGTCAAGTCATGCATCTGTGTTTTTTATAAATATATATTTACTTAAAGGGGAAATACAGAACATGTTTTTTTAAAAATACATGCACACATCTTGTTATTGAAGGGAACGCCACAGTTCCTCTTAGGTCAAACTGTTCTCTATTCTGAAGGAATTCTTTGGGTCTTCTCATTCTGGGATGTTCTAACAGGGGTCAAAATTGGCAGCCTGGGGCCACAATCTGACCACAGATGGCTTTGCTCTGCAGGAATGGTATTTTTAAAAATTAGAATGTCAGTGTTTGAGTTTACCTGCACTCTTCTTCTCTTTGGGGTCTACCACCTCCAGATGTGTGCTGGGCTACCCCCTGGGCGCCTGGGTTTTTCAGTCACTGTCTGTTCCAGGGAGGGACTGCAGGCTGTGGAAGGCCCTAACCCAAAGGGCAGAGCTGGCCTCACTGTCCTTCCTCTGCCTCAGAGGCCATGGGAGGTGGGAGGTGAGGAGCTCGTGAGGTGTGGTCTGTGTCAAGAATTCCTTTGGTGTTGGCATCAGGGTTGAGCTGTGCCTTCTCTGGTCCCTTGACACCTCTCCCACATCCTCATCCCAGCTGCTTAAATGCTTCTTCCCTGGCCAATTGTTAATGGGCTGCTCTTCTTTCTCTTTGCAATGCAAACCTGGTTGGGTTGCTATCCACCTCTGGAGCCCAGGAGAGTTCATTCCTGAGCCACAGAGATAAAGAATTCCAGTAGGTCTCTAAATAGGAGGGACTGGAATTAACACTAGATCCTCACATTATTTTATTTGTAGTTACTGCTCTAAACATGTTGTGGTATATATAACTCAGGATAATATAAATTTATAGGAGGGCATGAGAATGCTCTCATTTATGTTTGATCAATATAATTTTTATATATGTAAAGTTTACACATGTGTACATAATTAAGATGATAGGGCTGGGTGTGGTGTTCATGCCTGTAATCCCAACATTTTGGAAGGCCAAGGTGGGTGGATCACTTGAGGTCAGGAGTTTGAGACCAGCCTGGCCAACATGGGGAAACTCCGTCTCTACTAAAAATACAAAAATTAGCTGGGCGTAGTGGTGCATGCCTGTAATCCCAGCTGCTTGGGAGGCTGAGGCACAATTGCTTGAACCTGGGAGGTGGAAGTTGCAGCAAGCTGAGATTATGCCACTGCACTCCAGCCTGGGTGACAAATCAAGCCGCTGTCTCAAAAATAATAATAAGATGACAGAAGATTACAAAATATTTTTAAAAGGGTGGGAAGTAAAACTGCAGAAGTATTCTCCTTTGGTTCATATATAAGAAAAGTGGGCAGGATGGTATAATCATGATGGGTTCAGACTTTGAAGTCAGGCTGCCTGGGCTTAAATACTCGGCTGGTATTTAAGCCACCCACTAACCCCATGACTCACCTTGGGCAAGTTACTTTCTATGCCTCAGTTTCCTTATTATGCAATGTGGCTAATGGTAGTAACAATCTCATAGAGTTATACTGGATTTAATGAGAAATGTATATAAAAGCCAGTAGCATATAATAAGCCCTTGATATTTTAAAATTACTGTTATTATTGTTACTATGTAGTATAGCTAATAACTGACTTCAATGATACTCTTTTTAAGAATTTGAGAAGCTTCATAGGACTTCCACTCTAGGTTCTTGAATTTCTCACTAATTATTATATCTCACATCAACCACAGCTCAGACCTTACAATGAATGAGCAACTTATAGTTATATACTATAAGTTGTATGTAACTATTTTAGCATATAGTTCTATATAAGTCTGAAAGTTCTTAGGTACGAAATTAATTGTAAAGGTAAATGAACTCTAGGAAAATAAAAGTAAACCTGACCAGCTCAAAATACTTGATAAGTTAAAAGGTTTTACTTAACATCTCAGACAATACTCTAGTAATAAAATTTAATGTGGCCAAAAACGACTTGGGCAGATTTTATGTCCCTCCCCACAATTTCTATCAGCACCCTTAAATCAATCCCACACCAAAAATAATCGGAGCAATACCTCTACTATCTCCCTTCCACCATGGAGAAATTCTGGAGCCATCTTAATGTAATCTATGCTAATAAGAGGATGAAGGAATAATTGAATGGTCAAATTTAGGTCATGTTCTCCTCAGGAGACCCACTCAGGCTTGACAGGGCTTTCTATGGGATTTCATGTAGATTTCTGACATTCTATTAGTGTTGACATGACTGGATTAGAGTCCGCTTTCTTCCACCCTAACAAAAACTCAGTCTGTTTTCACCGCACTGGGGAAGATCTATGAGTAGTTGGCAGGCCTGGGCAATACGAAGCACGCTGGGTAAGTTTTCATGATGGGCAGCTTAGCAGGGAGGCAGCTGAGCGACTGGCTCTTGTCTATCAAATAATTCACCCGACAGATGCTAAGCAGTGCTGTCTAGAACATGCCCAGGCCAAGAAAGATGCTAATGCTGTTAAGATCTTATGTGTCACCCTTCTAGATTAGATTCTGGCCAATTGAGAGAATGGACTAAAGAGGAGGGTTATCATGAAAACCTCCCCCTACTGGGCAGGATGAGCTGGACTTGTCACCACTGCCACCTGACCCTTGGCCATTTTGAGCATTAACGACCAGCCAGTGAGAGGGATATTTTGGTGCCTATGGGCTTTTTAGAATGACTTAGCTGACATCTCAGAGACAGGTATAGGCTGGAAACCAGCATCACAGACCCACCTGACCTACAATGGAGTTCCCCATAGGTCATACTTGTGATTGCACAGTGCTACCAATGCTTTGGAACAGAACATCTTTCATCCAGGTATTTATGTGAAATGAACAGACCACTGTATTTGTAACCATCACCTTGTAAAGAACATGTAGGTATATAACTGTTTCAGGGAAAACACTGAATACTATAGATATTTCCTACCACCACACTACAGAGGAGTCTAGAAAAATGACAAACATGACCAGAAAAGACCTGGTGCTTAAGAATAAGAAGGTCTTCTGGGACGTCCAAATAGAAAGGGTGGAGAAGACAAACTTAATAATCAACAACAGCAAAACAGAAACTTTGAATGCCTAATCCTCTACTTGGCTTTTCATCTTGGCATTCCTCAAACTCAGGAAGCTGCCCCCTTAACCCGGTGGTTTTCAATCAGGGGAAATTTTTCCCGCCAGAGGATATTTAGCAATGACTGGAGACAATTTGATTGTCATGACTGGATGCTAATGGCTGGAGGCCAGGGATGCCACAGCCTATGATGCACAGGACCACCCCCACAACCAAGAATTATCTGGTCCCAAACGGAGTCATGCTGAGTTTAGGCAACTCTGGCTTAACTCATGCCTATGGGTACAACCTGCTGTAGATAGAGGCTAATGTCGACCCTGCTTGGAGTCCTCCAGCCAATGCCTCTGGCTGAAGAATCAGCCTTGCAACTTAGACTGCTCTGCCCTTGATCCCTGTGCCTAGCTCTTGCCTCCTCTCTTTGTCCCATGTTCCCGCGTTCCCTCAGTTGGCTTCCTAACTGGTGTTCTGGTGGGTTCATCACCAACTATGGTCTTAGCTTGCTTCCCGAGTTCTTCAGCAACTGAAGTCCTGAGTCCCACCCACTGGTCCTCTGGGCCAGCACTCTGTGGCCTTCCACGGAATCTTCCTGATACCAACTACCCGTGCTGAGGACATCTGCTTCATTTTCTGCCCCTAAGCCTTCCTGAAGACTCTATAATGACTGAGTAAACATGCTTACCTCTCAGATTTCAAGGCTTGGGCTTTCTTTGTATAATATCATATCAAAGGGACTGTTCCTTCTAGCTCCTTGAACACCTGGCTTTTGGCCCTGGCAAGACATCCCTCGTAGCAAATCTTCTGACACCCTCTCTTGTCTGATCCCAGAGGTCTCCGTGGTCTCTGCACCTGCTTGCTCCTTGCCTGGCCCATCACCTTACTCACTGGGACTTGGCTATCACAGAACCTAAAATTCCCCTTCTCAAGCTTATTATTTAATAACATTATTGGTAAAACTGCAATTATTTTTGCACCAACCTAATATAAAAACAGTAGGCTGACCTCCTCATAATTAATATTTATCAGATATGAGTTTCTATTTAAAGAATCTAGAGAATAATCAGCTCCTTTCAAAATCAATTCCTTTAATAAAATAAAATTTTGAATGTTGATGTGGTAAAATCAGAACTCTATAGCTCAAATAAAAAAATGTAAAAAGGAAATCACTTTATCTGCAGGCAGGTAAATTAAATATTTAAGAAAATGCCACAGCAAAACTCAATGCTTTTCAAATGAGCAGTTCTGTGAAAAGAGGCTTAGGTAACCGCTGATGTTAACTGTTGGAAAGGTTAATTACATATAATCTCCTGCCTTTTCATCATTGTAACTTTTTGGTTAATGTATCCCTTCCTTAATTATACAGCTTACATCCATATCTTGTGTAGTAATTGTAACCTCAGATGACTTTTCTGGAGAAACCACAGACTTCAGCTTGAGCTACTCCTGATCGTGTTTCTCAGCCAATACCTGGGGGCTTTTTTCTGCAACAATACAGAAATAATCATATACAAATGTAGCTGAGTTCCTATCATAATGGAGTGTTTTTAAAATATCATTTGGAATAATATAAGAACAGTGCAATTTACCCAGAAGTTAATGCATATTGCTTAAAGTGAACGTGCATAGCTGTGTGGTTTGGCCAACGACTCAGTTCTGAAGCTTTTATACACGATGAATACACATGATTATCTGCAGTGTACTGCACCTATCTTAATTTCTGAAGTGAAAACACAAACTCTCTTTGTCCTAGTAATAATATTAGTAATCATTTATTGGGCACTTAATTTGTGCTGGGTAACAAAGCCTTTTACATGGATTATTCCATTTAATCCCCACAATGGTTTATGAGATAGGTGTCATCATTATTTCTTATTTTAGAGATCAAGGAAATGTTGTTTAAGAAGTAACTTGCCCTAGCTTATATAGCCAGTAAGTGACAAACATCAAGTTTACATTTAGGTAGCATGACCATGCTCCAGTACTTCACTGCTTATGCTACCCTCCTCACTGCTAATTCTCTCTTGCAATGTTTAAGAACATTTTCTTGCTCTGTTTCATGAACAACAGCACTCGGACTTTCCTCCTTGGAGCTCGGATTGGACATTATAAATTGTTTCCTTAAGAGGTCTTTTCAATTAAGCACATGCACAAAACCTATGTCTTAATAATATAAATCATCAAATACCATTTCAGTCTTCAGGGACACAGATGACATATGGGGTAGAGGGGGTTATAGGTAGGTGCCTGTGTCCTGACTCATCTGCACAAGAAAAACACATTTTACTGTTTTCTGGGATACCCCGCGGCTGCTGAGGAAGGGATATTTTTTAGTTGCTATAGCCACAGGCATAAGCTGCGGGTTTCTGTAGCTGAGGTGCTCCTATAGTTTCAAGGGCTGTTATTCCTTTCTCTAAAGGGTAATATGGGAACGGACTCTCCAATTGATGGGAGTTGGTTGGCCTCTGATGAGAAGTTTTTCTTTTATCTTTCCCAGGCTTTGTTTTTTTTAATCAGGGCTCTGTATAATGAAGGCAGCTTGAGCTGTGCTTGAGATCCTTAGAATGGAAAATTTTCTATTTAAGTGGTAACGGAAACACACCTGACACCAAACCGCAGGGTTTGAGGCAATGAAAGCTCTGTGATTCGTGATGAAAGAAAGTTCAGTGAATGCTCTATGATTTGTGGTCAGTGATGCTAGATCTGGGACCAGTTCTTGCCAAAGCCAGATGTCCAAAGAGGGCTTAGCAACCTCCCAGAAATTCACATAACCACTCCTTCCTATGGTCCTTCAGTGGCTTCCTCTTGTCCGAAGAATGGGGCCTAAACTCCACAGGAGGCATGCAGAGCTCTTTCCAATCCGATTTCCTGTCTGTCTCTTCTCCAAATACTTTACACCATCCACTCTCACTCTCCAACCCACCAGTCTAATGTAATTCCCTGCGGGTCACTTCTCTCCTCTCCACTGCCATTTGCTTCTCCCAGAAGTGTCTTTCCCACCTTCAAAACAGAGCTCAAATTGTACCCCTGGCAGAATTAAGCACTGGGCTACTACTACGTTTCTATTTTGCCTGTGCATATCTCTTTGAGAACATTTACTATAGTGCAATATTTCTTTGTTTACCTGGCTAAGAGATTGGATAGAAATTGATGTTAATTTACCATTTTTTCTTTTTTTCTTTTTTTTTGAGACAGAGTCTTGCTCTGCTCCCCAGGCTAGAGTGCAGTGGCACCATCTTGGCTCACTGCAACCTCTGCCTCCAGGGTTCAAATGATTCTCTTGCCTCAGCCTCCTGAGTAGCTGGGATTACAGGTGCCCGCCACTGTATCCAGCTAATTTTTGTATTTTTAGTAGAGACGGGGTTTCACCACCTTGGCCAGGCTGGTCTCGAATTCCTGACCTTGTGATCTACCTGCCTCAGCCTCCCAAGGTGCTGGGCTTACAAGGTATGAGCCACCGCGCCTGGCCAATTTACCTTTCTATCCTAGAATCCAGAAAACAGGAACTACTTGATCAGTGTCCAATAGAGCCTGAATTAGGCTCTTAAACATTAATAGTATCCAGCATACATATCCACCTTATCTGGTTTGCAGTGAATGTTTTAATCTATAAAAATATTACTATTTTATCTTTTTATGTCACTTAAACTTAAAAAGAATGAGGAGGGTGCCAAGACAATTTAACAGGGGGAAAGAATAGTGTTTTCAACAAATGGTGGTGGGACAACTGGATATCCACATGCAAAAGAATGAGATTCAGCTCCTTACACCATACAGAAAAATTAACCCCCATGTCAGTCACAGAATAAGTGTGAGAGATACACTATAAAATTCTTAGGAAAAAGAAAAAACAGGCGTAAAGCTTCAAGATCTTGGACTAGGCCATGATTTCCTAGCTATGACGCCGCACAAGCAACAACAACGAAAGCATACATTGGACTGGGACTACAGCAAAACAAAAAAAGCTTTTGTGCAGCGTATAATACAGCACCAAAAAAATTTACATCAAGAAAGTGAATAGATGGTGGGACCCAGTAGCTCTTATCTGTAATCCCAGCACTTTGGAAGGCCAAGACGGGCAGATCGCTTGAGGTCAGGAGTTCTAGACCAGCCTGGGCAACATGGCAAAACCACATCTCTACTAAAAATACAAAAATTAGCTGGGCATGGTGGCACATGCCTGCAGTCCCAGCTACTCAGGAGGCTGAGGCAGGATGATTGCTTGAGCTTGGGAGACGGAGGTTGAAGTGAGCTGAAATCATGACCCTGCACTCCAACCTGGGCAACAGGGTGAAACTCAGTCTCAAAAAAAGAAAAAAAAAGGTAAAATATGATGAAATATAAAATGTTTGCATATCATAATCTCATAAAGGATTTCTATCTAGAATATATAAAGAAATCTTACAACATAATAAGTTAAATACAATTAACAATAAGCAAAGGATTTAAATACACTTTTCTCCAAAGGAAATATAAACAGGTGCATAAACACATGAAATGATGTTCAATGTCATTAACCGTTAGGGAAATGCAAATAGAAATCACAATGAGATACCTCTTCATACCCAGGAGGATGGCTACAACAAAACAGACAAATACTAACAATAGTGGGCAAGGATGTGGAGAAACTGAAACCCTCTTACGTTGCTGGTGGGAATGCAAAATTGTGCAGGCACTTCGGAAAACAATTTTTCAGTTCCTCAAAATGTTAAACACTATTAAAATTCTTAGGAAAAAGAAAATTTTCCTAAGAATTTTACCATGTGACCCAGCAATTCCACTCCTAGAGAACTGAAAACACATATCCACACAAAAACTCATACATGAATGTTCTTAGCAGTGTTATTCATAATAGTCCCAAAGTGGCAACAATCCAAATGCCCATCAATGGGTGAATGAATAAATAAGATGTAGTATATCCATACAATAAAATGTTATTCAACAATAAAAGAAATGAAGTAATGGCACACATTATAGCATGGATGAACCTTAAAAACGTGCTGAGTGAAAGAAACCCCTCACAAAAGACCACACATTGTATAATTCCATTTATACGAAAGAGATTGGTGGTCCCTTAGTGCTGGGGAGGGAGGGAGGGTGAGGTGACTCTTTAAAAGTCATTTAAAGAAATCTAAATGATTTCTTTTTGGGGAACAAAAAGTCGTGAACTTAGATTGTGGTGATGGGTGTATAGTTTGGTGAATATACTAAAACGGATATATTGTATGCATTAAATAGGTGAATTTTGTGGTTATTGCCTGTAATCTCAGCACTTTGGGAGTCTAAGGCAGGTGGATCATGAGGTCAAGAGGTCAAGATTATCCTGGCCAATATGGTGAAACCCTGTCTCTACTAAAAATACAAAAATTAGCTGGGCGTGGTTGCACATGCCTGTAGTCCCAGCTAGTCAGGAGGCTGAGGCAGGAGAATTGCTTGAACCCTGGAGGCAAAGGTTGTACTGAGCCAAGATCACACCACCACACTCCAGCCTGGTGACAGAGTGAGGCTCTATCTCAAAAAAAAAAAAAAAGGTGAATTTTATAGTATATAAATACTATATCAATAAAGATATTAAAAGAAAGAAAGGAACTAGAATTTAAATCCTTGGGCCCCATCCCAGAGCCAGTGGATTAGAAAATCTGGGGGTGGCCCACCAATTTGTGTCTTAACAAGCCCTCCACGGTGATTCTGATGCATGCTGAAGTTCAAGAACCACTAGGATAAAGTGCAGCATTCATTACAAATGTATTTTAAATAAGCTAATTAGTATATTGATTATTTGATAATCAGCTTGTCTACGCTTATCTCAGCTCTACAGATAGAGATCCCAATCGTCTTGAAAGTGACTATTTTCCATTAAACATATTCTGACCCTCAAAATTGCTGACAATACACACAATTTAAATTTGTGTTATTTTTGAGAGAGAAAGAGTTTAAAACTGAGGAGCTTCCCAGAGATAAAGATTTGGATATGACTACACTCATTCTGGTTTGGGGAGAAATAGTCCTCTGAACTACATCTGAGCACAAAGGAGATTGACTGAAATTAGCAGAGAATTGCCATCATATTTTGTTTTAATAAGGCTTGCCAGGAAAGATAGTGGTAGTGAAACTAATGGCATATTTATCAACACAACACACAAATGGAAGTCAGATAATTCCATTTGAAAGCTTCACAAGTTTAGGGACTTTCCCCAGCAATTACCTTCCCAGTAGGAGGAAACTGTGGACAAACAACTCTGGGTGAGAGTCCATCCTAATGGCTGGGGCTCAGTGTGGCTGTCGGGAATAATGAGTGAAAGTTTAGGACATCATTTCCTGCAGAATGGTTTAGGCTACTGGGATCCAGAAACGAGGTTTGCCGATGACTAGACTCTTCACAATTAGATAGAATTATGTCAGTCTCTTCCTATTTTATAGACTCCTGGGATATTCTGTAATTGAGAACCACTAACTTCACAAGCTTAAAAGAATATTTGTCATGGCTAGTTCATACTCTGTTTTGGGCGGGGGTACTCCTGTCATCTCCTGTCAGGGAATTTCTCCTTGTGAATTTTGCAGATATATTTTGCCCACAATAGACACTAATTCTGATCTATGCTTCTGTTGAGTGGAAAAGCACTGAAAACAGGCCAGCCTCTTAGTGCTCATTTTCTCTTGATAAATTTGAGAACATACTCACCTAAATATGTACATAAGAAGCAATCAGGAATTGGGTAAGATTATTCTGTGATGATTACTATTGCCTATTTCCTCAACTAAGAAAGAACATAGGAAAGTGGAATATAAGACTATATATGATGGCCAAAAACAAGGGGCCTTACTCCAAGTCTAGAGGTACACTGTGTACATCAGCTGTCCAAAAGGCAATTTGAGGCCCAGGACAGACTTTCTACTTAGAACTGGGGGCCAAGTGGACGGCACTGCCTCTTTCCCATGACTGTCCTTTCTGACCACCATGCTGCTTGACAGAACCTTGAGTCCTGTGTGTTTTATCCCTCTTCCGGCTCTTCCTACCCCTAGGGTCCCCTCCTTGGCCATTTCTACCCTGTCCTTTGGAGTAGAGCTCCCTTACATCTCCAACCTCTTTGTGAAATGTTGTCTCCACCTCCTTGCTTTCTGCAGGCCCTTCTTCTCTTATTTGCCAAATCTTGAGTAAAGGTGGCACATTCCCCTATATCTATCCAATCAGGTGCTGGTTGTCCATCCTCCAGCAGTGAAGGTCATCTTATCCATCCTGCCTGTCTCCATCCCTGTGCTCTGCCAACTCTCAGGGCACTGAACCTCTTTTCCTAAGGTCATTGGCATCTAGCTCAGTCTTCCTTTCCACCTTCACCCCTGAAATCATATTCCAGGATCTCAGTGGTTGTTGGTCATTGGCCCTGGTTTCTGTGGCTTTCTCTGTGGGACTGTGGGACTCCTACCATGGAGAACTACTTGGAATTCCTGAACAAGACAAGGTCTCTGCTGTGTCTGTGCCTTGTACATTCTGTTTGCTCTGCCCAGGATGCTGTTCCTCTTCTACCTTCCTACCAAAGCCCTGCTCCTTCCTCAGGGTCTCCTCCTCTGGGAAGCCTTCTGTTCTGTTTTCCAACTGTGCAGCACATGGGCCTTTATCATAATACTTATTGTTTAAGCTTATAATACATTCTTCTTGGTGCTTAGTCTTTATCATATTGAGCACCTAAAATGTGCCAAGCAGTAGACAACTTCAGTGACTCAACCACATATTCGAGTAAGTATTTAAAGAATTCTGTTTCTATCACTGGAAACTATTGGCTTTACCGGCAGACACTCAGTTTCCAATGTCCATGCTAAACTATTTTTGAGACATTGAAGTCTGGGTTTTAAATAATCACAACCAAATGGTGCCTCTCTCCTTGGGCAAATGCCTCTCTGTCTAAGCAAATGGCTCTCTGTTTTATTAACTGCTCCAATCCTCCACATAGCTCCGTCTCGGTTTAGAGGATCCAGCATCTGGCCAATGCCCATCTAAGACACTGGATTTTTCAAAAGCATATCTGTCAACATGTAGCCAAAGACAGTAAAAAAACAGTGGTTCTGATACTTCATTCAGTGCTCATCGCATTTGCCTTGGGGAGGAGGGGGAGCTAAATAAAAGGAGACTCAGATTCCCTGGAAATTCTGATTTCTTAAATCTCAGTTGGGCCTAGGAATCTGTACACATTAGTGAAATACCTGGGAGGTGATGGTGAGCTGCGTGCACTGCTCTAGAGTCTTCAGGTTCTACCCTCAAGCTAATATACATCATTATTGAGAAAAACTCTAGAGAAAAGTCCTTTCTGAGTTACTACCTGATATCAGACCCTCAGGTTTAAGACAGGAATGACCCAAGAACAGTTCGTTTAAAAGCACTTTTTTTTTTTTCTTTGCAAAGCCCTGGTTGAAGATAACATAATTCAAAGAAAGGATGTTCTGCAAATATATATATATATGCCTTCTTTGCCATTAAAATGAAAAATTCACTCATTGTATGGATATATGTATGTTCATGAATATTTGCACACAAATATATATATTTATTAATATGATTTACTTTTTGCTTTGTTCTGATTTTTCCTTAGCTGCTAGGAAACAAAGTCAACTTTTCAGTGCTCAAATGTAGAAAGAGAAACATCAAATTATTGAGCTTTAGGCTTCCTGGGACAGGTTGGCATACAAAGAATAATAATAAGAGCTAACATTTATTGAACACTTTCTATAGGCAAGCTCCCTTATATATAATTATTTCATTGAATCCTCTGAAGTCCCTATGAATATGAATATGCATGGATATGAATAATGTATATCCTCACTTTATATATGAAGAAATCAAGAGATGCAGCCCTGATTATCAGACAGAGTAAGGCCCAGGGTGGTATGAAGACTTCGGGTACCCTGGGAGGAATGGAGATGTTAAGTGTGAAGGAGAACTCAGACAGGATGGATTCTAAGTGCAATTCCATTAAAAATTATTTTCTTCTCAGTTTTTGCTTTGGTCAATATTAAGACAATTTGTCTAAACATGTCAGCAGATCACTTTTAGATTGGTGATGGATGTGCTTACGCTGGAATAAGTACAGACGTCACATCATTCACGCCTGGAAAATGTTCAAGTTACGGCCTTAAATCCACAGCACTCCCCCTGATCACAGAACACTGTCAGAAAGCCACACTGGCTGTGAAGCAGGTGGTAACTTGAAATGGGTTTCTGATGTAAACATGGTTGCATGTTTGTTTAGGGCAGGAGGGTAGCATTACTCAGACGGACTCATTGGTAGGTAGCACAATGTATTTCATAAAGAACATACAGAAATACAAATATCTCTAAACCCCAAAAGTAATGCCAGTTTAAAACAAATTTTTGTTTTAGACTTTTAATATAAATCTAACTGCTAGTGATATTTATGGACTAGACTCTATACCATAGAGTCAACAGCCTATTGATTAAGATACACAAGTTATCTGTGCCTTATGAAGGGGATATACTTTTGCAAGTACCTCTCTCCTGAGACTTGTACAGGCTGTCAGCAGTGGAGATATTAGACTATGATTTCCTTCTTTTGCAACAGCATTTTATTCTAAAATCAATGCCATAACTTTCATAGCTAATGGATTTTCTTGGTATGCATTCATTTGCTGCAGAGAAAATCATTGCTTAACTCAGGTTGCTCCAAATAGGATTGACTAAAGCAAGCAAGATGGTATTCTTGTCAAAGCCACCTCATATTCCAATTGACATCCTGTATTCTAGTGCTGACAGCTGAAGGCTAGAGTTTTGATTAATCCACTTTCCTCTCATTATAAACACAATCTCTCTTCTCTGAAGGTTCCAGCAATCACTCTAGCAAGTGCTGGACCTTGACAGAACAATGCTTATCTTTTGGCGACCACAGTGTGTACAAGACAGAAAGAGCTGGTTTTATTTTCCAAATCTCCTTGGGCATTGTTGGAAGAGGCTCAGTTGTGAATGCATGTGTTTCAAGCTTAAGGCTGTGTTTTGTTTTTCTCTCACCTGGAAGGACTAGGAGAGACAGGAAGCAGGTGTGCAGGTAACCCACGCATGACAGACATCTGCTGCAGAGCAACTTCAAAGTCCATAGTGAGGCAACACCCAATGCAGGGACCCCAGGATGGGTGCAGGGTAGAGAGTGGGGCAGCGGCTCCTCCGAGTACACCTCTGTTTTGGACTTTGTAAGTCAGATATTGTAGATTGACCTTGCTCCCCAAACCCAGAGGATAAACTATCCAAGGACAATTGGAAGCTTATTCTCTGGGCTGCTGCTGTTGATAGTCATTACTGTTTTTGAGACTTTGAGGTTTTACAATAGCCAAAAGCATCCCAAGTTACCTGGTGACCACTTTGATATTCAGCCGCCAAATACAGCTGGGAAGAAGGGAAGGAGTAGGTGATAGTGCTCACTTAGAATTGACTTCACACACCAGGGAGGTGATGGGCTCTGTTTCTCAGACCTGATTAAGATATGTGATCAAACATATGGTCTAACAGTAGAAAGAATTTGGGAAATTACTGTTATCCCCAAGTCCAGGATTTTGGTACCATGATGATGTGGACCCCATTTGAGGCCAATATCATGTAGCTCAAAGTAAACTGCTGACACCAAGTGAATCTTAGTAGGTAAATATGAGACCGTACTTAGTATATGCTGCTAATCTGAGGCCTGCGAGCCCTGTACCTGTCATATACTGTGAGCTACTGATCTGATTTACCCTCATGCAATAATTTTTAAACTTCATTTGGCATCAAAATCACCTGGAGGGCTTGGTGAAACACAGGATCCCATCTCACGTGTTTCTGATTCAATACGTCTGAGATGGGGCCTGAGTGCCTAGGTGATGCTGTTGCTGCTGGTCCAGGGACCAAATTTGAGAATGATGGTTTGAGACACTGGGCAAGAAAATGTTTTAGTTGCCCCATTTGAAAAATAGGGGACTTCAGTACTGGCCTTCATGACTTCAGTTTTTTAAATGTCTATGCATGAATGAGAAAGAGAAATATTTATTGAGACACTCTTATATGCCAGAAACCTCATACATTACCTCACTGAATGCTCAGAGCAGGCTGATAGGTAATTATTATTGTCCTCGCTTCCCAGTTAAGATAATGGAAGCTCAGAGAGGTTAGTTAACTTGCTTAAGTCCATGCAAGTAGCAAGTGCTGAAGCTGAGGTTCACCTGGGTTGGTCTGGCTCCAAATCTGTAGATTTCCATGACATCTGCACTTGTCCTTACAACTTGCCTCCTTTTTGTAAAAGGGAGCTTTTAAAGTCCCAAGGGACAAAGCAAGGGTAAGTAAAAACATGCGTCTCGGCTGACTATGTGGACCACTGATTTATTTGTTTTAGGAAGAGGCTGTCCAAACTCTAGACACCATACCCCCAGTCATGCTGAGATTCCTTGCTTCTGCCAGTGACACTGGTTACCTTACCTGAATTCTGATGAGTTTTTGCCCGGACCTTGACTCTGGTTTCTTATCAGTCAGCTATCTAGTCAGCACTCCTTGGCTTTGAATAGCAGGCTTATCCTAAAAGGGTTCCTGATAAATCCTCCCATGAATGATGATTGACTGCCGAGCCACCTTACCCATGAGGATGCCATTTAGAACTGAGGCAGACTGAACCTTGTATCCTGTCTCACCCTCTTATCTCTGTCTCCAAGGCCCTAGTCATCACAACTTCCAAAGCACAAGAATGGTGCTTTGTGTTACTTTCAATGGTTAGTGTGGATCACAGCATTCAGATCAGCCATGCTGCAGTTTGGTTAATTCATTCCACAAAAGATGGGAATATAAGTTCTCTTCCAAGCTTTGCACACTGTGGCTGCATAATTTTGGGTCACAGTGGTAGGAGAAAGAAGGTAGCAGAGTTGGAGCAGAGAACCAAACCGAAATTCTGATGGCCACCTATTAACATTCAGTAAGTGCCTACAGGAGGCATGATCCTTTGCAGTATTCTTCCCAGATTACCCAGGAATTTCTCTCATAAATTCTCATTAAGGCATTTTAAGTCTTAATTTCCAATAAATATAGAGAAGTGGTATTCTTTTCTCCACAGGGTGAGTTTCATTTTCCATATTTTATAATGTGATATAGTATCATAAAATAGAATAAATGATCCAAGAACCAATTTTTTTTTCTATTAAAACAGAAAAGAATCACAACCTTCCCTCTATCCCTCCAACTTTTTTTCTGATTAAAATAAGCAAGGCTCTTTTTCAAACAAGGAGTTCAACCTTCCCCTCTGCCTCCACCCTATCTCCCTGGCCCCAACATAGCACTTTCATCAGTTCAGATTAAGTTCATTAAACACGGGAGAAGGAGCCCAAAAAGTTCTTCTTGTAAAATATTGGCACAATTTTATCCTCATTCTCCAGCTGTCCCTTAATTATCCAGCAGAGCTGGGGCATATAATAAGGTAATTCAGATAAATAGCGCTTGGTGTATTTTAAGTAAATGTCAAACCAGGTTAGTCCACGGAGTTCTGCTTTTTCTCCATTAATGAAATGCCCATGGGAAATAACCAATGTTCTTTCTTCAAAAAATATAGAATTGTGGGCCCTGAGTTTTCAATGACTGTCAATTAAATCACTATTTAAGCATAAGGTACTCACTGAAAAGCACCTCCAGAGCTTCAGCTACCTCTCTATCTGCCTGATAATCATGCAGCAATGAGAAGAGAGAGTACTACATTCTCCTTTCAAAATGGAAATGAAGACGCAGAGGTTTGTATAATAAACATGGAGCAAATGAGCTTCTTGAATAAAACTAACAGGAGATTTTACTTTTGGAAAACTGACAAAATGCCATCTAAAAACAGGCTTGGATTAATTTTCATAATTGTGGTCATTCATTAGCTATATAAGGGCATGGCTACATTTAGATCTATGTTTATACACATTTGTTTTGTGCCTGTTCAGCTTGGTTTTTTCCAGCCTCTTCCTCTGCCTGGGTCCTGGACTTTGCCGTACCCACCTGGCAGGATGGATCTCACAATGCTGTTTCTTTGCTACTACACCTGGGCTGCCAAGCACAAATGGAGACAGTAACTCAACTATGAGGACTAATGCCACTACACATTGCTAGTCTCCAGTTTCAGCTGGATCACTCTTTTACTTGTCCTTAGTCAACTTCCCTTTGGATTCTTCTCAGTGGCCACTCCATAACTGTTCCTTTCTCCTGCAGTCTCCTTACCAAACTCCTGCCCCTTTTGCTAATCAGACACCACGAGTCCTGCTTGTTCAGAGCAAAGAGAATGAGCCACTCTGCAGAGGGCAATCTTTCAACTTCCTGTGCTCTCCTTTAGGGCCAAGTAATGGCTAACAAAGCCTCAGCTCCTAGAAGTCTCATTATGCCTTTGATTCCCCTCTGCCATGCCATGCACACCCCTGGCACATGGCCTTGGCTTGGTATTGTAATCTTGGCCCCAATTGTAACCTTTGAGCTTGAAGACCACTCTTGATTTCCTCAACTTTGAAACTCAGCCCTTCTTGGGATTCGGTTTGAGCTCACATCTTGGCCACTTTGTTCCTGAAAGCTTCAATTTTCCTTTGCGGTCAGTCCCCAAACTTCAGCATCAGCCCCGACTGTACCAACCTTGGTCTTCTACAAGGAAAGGCTCAAATAAAAATGTGTTGATACCATAATCTTCCCTCAAGAAACCCTTTGTTTCTCTAGGATCACACACACATACACAAACACATAAAATAAACAAAACAAAGGTGTCACTTGTGCTCAAAGTTCTACCATCTCTAAATATCAATCCCTCCCTCCTGAAAAGGATCCTTGATGTATGAATTACCTATCTTTCTCTTGGAGTTTCAATTTCTTCACTGGTACTGGTCCCTTCCCTGTAGCTTATAAATTCGCCAAAACAACAACAACAACAACAAAAACAAAAAGAAAAAATTCCTCCCTGAATTCTGCGTTTTTCTCCAGGTACCACTGAGTATCTTTCTATTCACAGCTATTTTTTTCAGAAGAGTACTCTATATTTGCTGTCTCCCTTTCCTCATTTCCCTCTCCAACCCCATTGCGGTCAGGCTTCTGCTACTCTGCTAAAATGCTCTGGCATAAGTACCCGCTGACCTTCACATTGCCAGTTCAATAAACACCATACTGGATCTAGCAGCAGCATTGGACCTGCTGATGAGTTCTCCTCCTGCAACTGTCTGCTCCTTTGTCTTCTGTGACAGTTCCTCATGGTTCTCTTTTTATCAGTCTGCTCGGCTGGCTTTTCCTCTGCCCTCCCGTTAAGCACACTGGTGCTCCCCAGGGCTCTGTTCTTTCCACTTCACTTGCTCTCCCAAGATAATCTCACTGACTCTCAAGCTTCTAGGTACCATGCCCTGCCAATGATTTCCAAATTATATTTCTGGCCCAAATCTCCTCTGAGAGTCTGAAAATGCCACCTGGATAGCTCCAGAATTATGTGACATCCAACATGTCCACAACCAAAATTATGTTTCTCATCTTCCTGCCTTCTTTATACTGATTTAATAAAATCTGAACACATGGCCTCCTCTAGACCCCTCTTTGACTCCCTATTCAAGGACTCCTGCAAGCTCTGCTGATTCCACCTTTCATGATCACTCAAAGCTGTCCCATCTCTTCATCACTACTGCTGTTCTTATCATCTTACCTGACCTACTGCAGAAACTTTCCAACTGAGCTGTAAGAAGGGTCAGAGACGGCTGGGTGCGGTGGCTCACGCCTGTAATCTCCGCACTTTGGGAGGCCGAGGCGGGTGAATCGTGAGGTCAAGAGATCAAGACCATCCTAGCCAACACGGTGAAACCCCATCTCTACTAAAAATACAAAAAAAATTAGCCAGGCATTGTGGCACGCATCTGTGGTCTTAGCTACTCAGGAGGCTGAGGTGGAAGAATCGCTTGAAACCAAGAGGCAAAGGTTGCAGTGAGCCGAGATTGCACCACTGTACTCCAGCCTGGTGACAGAGCAAGACTCCGTCTCAAAAAAATAAAATAAAATAAAAATAAATAAATAAAAAGAAGGGTCAGAGATTATAGCTAGACCAATAACTTCCCTCCTTTCTTCTACTGTGCTTCTGATTAAATTAGTGGTTTTTTAAGCTTGGCCAAACATTGGAACCAATTAGGAAGCTTTAGAAAAATACTGATTCTTGGCTCCCAACTTCCCGAAATACGTGGTAATTAGTCGGTGTACTTCTAGGCATTGGAATTTTAAAAACTCCACAGGTGATTCAAATATACAGCCGAGGTCAAGAACCATGGATCTAAACTACTGTTTAGGTCACTGTCTGTACTACCTCTGTGGCATGAAAACATGAGCTCATATACAAGATCCAAGATTCCAGCAGAAAATATCACACAGTTAAGGCTCAGAGTGGAGGATAACTGAGGATGGGGCAGGGCAGCAATGGCAAGAAGTGAGAAGGAGCCACTGCTCCCAGCAACTCACTGGCCTGTGCGGTGTCACAGGGCTCCTGCTTCATGGAAGACTGTGACCTACTTCCCACGTGTTTCAGGGCCTGCTCCTGACTGCAGACTCCATGGAGTGCTTCCCACTACAGTGAGCTGGGCTTTTCCTGGCAAATGAGACTTATACTGACCACTTCACAACTAATCCACTTGTGAGAGGATCCAGACTTTTCTGGCAGTCGTGGCCAGAAAGCAGCATCACATGTACAGCTGCAGAAGGCTACAAGAGCCACCTTTCCCCAGCCAGCAGGACTCCTGCACACCTCTTGCCAGCCAGCCTCCTTTCCCCTGCAGGATGAAAATGCTGCTGGTTCCTATACGTGTCCTCTCCACCCTCGACAGCTCCTGCACACAGGGAGGTGTTATGGTGAGTAGGGAGCTGGGTGCAGTGGAGGAACAGTTTTCCTTGTCAATGAACTTTCAAGAATGGAAAATTTCACTTGGCTTAAGAAAGTCCAAACATTTGCCTTATAAAACAAGCAGCAATCCTTTATTCATAAGCACATTGAGTACAAATGACAACTAAGACCTCGTCTTATTAGCTCTTGGGGTTCTAGAATTGTGTACTGTCGGGTTTTGTGTATTAATATCTAACTGTGGTTTTAACTAGCATTTCCCTAATGAACAAAGGTGCCGGGCAGCTTTTCATGTGCTTATTTGCCATTCATATATCCTCCTTGAAGAAGTGTCTGGTCAAGTCTTTCACCGTTTCTTTTGCCTTTTTAACGCAATTTTAGAAAATAAACTTCATTTTTTAGAACTGTTTTAGATTTGTAAGAAATTTGCAAATGTCGTAGAGTCCCCCTGCACCATGTATTCAGTTTCCTATGTAATTAACATCTTGTATAAAAAAATATGGCACATTTGTTCCAATTAATGAAGCAATATTGATGCATCATTATTAACTAAAGTCCAAATTAATCCAGATTTCCTTTCTTTTTACCTAATGTCCTTTTTCTGTGGCAGCAGCCCATACAGGACACCAAAGAACATTTAATCATCATGTCTCCTTAGGCCTCTTGGCTGTGACAGTTACTTAGACTTCCCTGTTTTTTTATTTTTATTTTTAATGACTGTAATAATTTTAAGATATACTGGTCAGGTATTTTATAGAACATCCTTCAACTGAAATCTGTTTCATGTTTTTCTCATTAAATATTAGACTGAGATTGTGGGTTTGCGGGAGAAAGCCACAGAGGAAAAATATCATTCCCATCATACCTTACAGAGAGTATATTCTATCAACTGTTGATGTTGGCCTTGATCACCTGGCTCAGGTAGTGTTTGTCAGACTTCACCAGTGTAGAGTTATCCTTCCCCCTCTTTTCATAGTGCACTCTTTGGAAGGAAGTCATTATGCACAACCTACACTCAAGGAGTGGGTAGTTCTGCTACCTCTCCTTGAGGGTGGACTTATATAAATTTCGTGGAATTCTTCTGCTTTTGCTGATTTTTCAGCCGGATGTGTTTACTTACTGTTGAGTCTTAAGAGTTCTTTATATGCTCGGCACACAAGTCCTTCATCAGCTATATGAATTGCAAATGTTTACTTTTCAACCATAGTTTGTCTTTTTATTATCTTAACAGTATTTTTGCAAGGCAACATTTATAAATTTTACTCAAGTCCAAATTATTCATTTTCTGTCTTCTAGGTAGTTCAGAAAGCTGAGTTCTAGTCACAACAGCTGCAACTGCACCCGTATTCAGGGCTAAGCAGCAAGAGGACAGAGAGGAGGTAGGTGCTCCATACCCTTTTGGGAATTCAGCTTCTTGAATTAGAAAGGAAGAGTCCCCTCCCTCAGGGTGTTAGGCATCTGAGAGGAAAAATATCCACTGGTTGTCCCTTTTGTGTGTCTTAAGTTAGACCTAGGGGGCTTCTCCCGGCATTCTCTCTGTCTGTACTCAAGGTCCTCTTCCAGGCTTTGGGCTGCCTTGATTCCAGGCTGGGAAATTCCATAAGAAAATGAGAAACTCACTGCCATCAGTGGTACCTTAAGTTCTGGTCTTGTCCCCAGTCGGCCTTTTCAGAGTCCTCCAATAGTGCTTCCATGCATTGTATCCAAGCTTGATAGCTCCAGTTCAGAGTGAGTTTGATGAGTCTTAAGGGAGTTCCAGGCCAAGTTCCTGCCAGGAACTGATTCGGCTTTGTGCTTTTCCAGGGAGACTCTGTTCTCAGGCTCCATGTGGGCAGTACCTGAACTGCAGGCTCCTCCCCTCACCTAACAAGTGCAAGACTGCAGACTCAAGATCCCAGTTCTCACAGATTTAAATAAGCAGAAAACCACCAAGAATATCTTGCTTATTGTGTGTTCAGTTGGATGACTAGAAACCAAAAATCTTACGAAGAGTTTCTGATCCTCCCTTTTTATCCATATCTAGGATTAGTTTCTTCTAAATCACGATTGCTATTCTGCAGTGGTTTAGTGGAAAGAGCTTGGGGATTAAAATAAAAGGTTTGATTCTAGTCCTGAACACTTACTATGAGGGCAAGTCAATCAAGCTCATGGAGCCTGCTTTCTCAGAATGGGATAACCTATTTCACAGAGTTGATATGAGGGTCAAAGAACAGCTGTTTGCTACTGACAAGCTTCTCAGTTGGTCACATCCTCTTTTTTCAGGTTCCCATAGCATTATGTACTTTCCAGTGTGTAACTCTCAACACAACTGCAACTACTTGTTCAATTACTCTTCTGGACTAGACTAGAAGCTTTTTGAACAAGGAAGACACTGTGCTTGCCTGATTCACTACTGTATTGCCGGGTCATAAGAGGTGCTAAATAAAGATGTGTTTGTACTATTATAAGACTGATGTTGCTAAAATGATCATTGTGATGTTATGTCACATATTTAACATCATATTGTGGTATCAAAATAAACTCATTCGTAGGAAGAACTAAAGATTTTAAGTCAAAGGAAATAATGAATGATTGAAAATTAACATTCTGAAGAAAACAGGGATTTTTACCACTACTCCTACCAAAAAAATAATTACTCTCTTAAAAGATCCAGATTTGCCATCCAGATACTTCTAAAAGAAGAAAATAAAGCAGTCTTAAGAAGAATGCCTTTTTCCTTAGGTTGTCAGCTTGACACATTCAGGACAGAAGCTCTCCTTCAGTGCTTAACATTTTGATTCATAGACTGAGGTCTCAGAAGATAAAAAAATGGAAACATGTCATCTAAATGTCAGCACTGATTTTATGATATTCTAGAAGGAAGCAAACAGGAACACATGAAAGCTTAGGTGTCCTGTCTGAGATTTCAGTGCACGGTGTCTTGGAAGTACCTGAGTAGAGTGTGTATGGCATCTTGGAAGGATGAGAAATTAGAGTAATGATCATTCATCTTGGTAAAAAGCCCTTAGCTTCTATATCATTCACGGTTCTCCAGAGAGCAAAACAATGGGAAATATATCCATATCTATATATGTATATAAAATGAGGAATTAGCTCATGTGATTATGGAGGCTGAGAAATTTCACGATCTGCCATCTACAAGCTAGACTAGACTATAAGCTCCTTTAACAAGGTAGACTAGGAAAGCTGGTGGTCTACTTCCAGTATGAGCCCAAAGGCCTGAGAACTAGAGGAGCCAACAGTGTAACCCCAGTCTGAGTGCAGTAGATGATCAGATGAGATGTCCCAGCTCCAGCAGTGAGACAGAAAAGAAAGACAAATTCCTTCTTTCTGCTCCTTATTCTATTCAGACCCTCAATAGGTTAAATGATGCCCACTCTCATTGGAGAAGACCATCAACTTTAGGGAGTAAGTGCTAATCTCCTCCAGAAACACCCCCACAAACACACCCAGAAATAATGTTGAACTAGGTATCTGGGTACCTCTGATCCAGTCAAGGTGATACATTAAATTAACAATCATAGCTTCCATGGTAATAGCTACAGAGCTCTATGATCATCTTTCACGGTAGCTTTATTTTACAGCGATTTTCACACGTCTATTTAACTCATCATGTTTCCCTTAAACCTGTTCTTCCCTCACTTATTCTTTTTCCTAGCAAATGATACCACCTGGCTATCCAAGCCAGAAAGTGGGGAGTTCACTCAGGCCTCACCATTCCTTTCTATCACACCTCTCTATGCACTGGGCTATCCAATCCTTTGAATCATGAATATTTCTTGCATCCATCTCCTTCTTTATGTTTCTACCAGGTATACCACAGGCCTCTCTCTGTCTGAATGAGACACTTAAAATTGTTGAATAAATATTTTCTTCTTCCCTCCTGACCTCCATTAGATTTCAGGCTTCTTGAGGGTGAGCAATGTTTTTTTCATTTTGTATGTGTATGTGCATATGTGTTTTGGTGTTCATGTGTGCACATGTGCATGCATGTACATGTAGGGGCTCACATAGCACCCCAAAGAGTGCAAGGCAACTCATAAGCCTCACGTGGATATTCATTTAATTAAGTACTAAAATGTCTAAGTGGAAATATTACCAAGCTAGTTTTTCAGTGCTCAGTTTGGAATTCTGAAGTCAAAACCGATGTACAAGGTATATTTCTAGGGGAACCAAGAAGTACTGAGGCATCTCCTTATGACTTGCCTTGGTGCCAGGTCTTTAGCTTAGTATAGTCACTTTGTTGAATGAAGGCATTGGGTTTCCAGAAGATTCCTGTTAAAAAGGAGCAGTATAGGGAAGAGGCTACACTTTTGGGTTCTGTAGTCAATAGACTGTGTTCAAATTTCAGCTCTATCACTTTTAGCTATGAAATTATCTATACATTTGTACTCTTCAGTGTCTTCATCTATAACATTGTAATGAAATATTAATACCCATGCATAAGAATGTTTTACATATTAAATAGTATAATATATATAGAGTGTTTAATAGAGTGGTCCATTTCCTCCATAGGAAGAGGGATGAGCTATGTGATAGTGGTGAGTCTGGCTTGCAGTGGGCCATGGTTTCCAGAGGTGGGGTTGCTACACTGAAATGTAGGCAACCTAAATCTCCATCTTCTGTCTGTCTGTCTCTGTCTCCTGCCTCCTACCTGCATCCCTTAAAATTGAATATCCTTTCTTCCTTAGCTTCTTGCTACCAAGTGATAGTCTTAGGTCAGGGCCTGACCCCTGATACAGGGAAGGCAGCCTTCTTGAGTTTATCCAGGAGTTAACTGGAGACAGATTGAATAAGGATGGGACCAAGCTCTTCCATTTCTCCAGTGCAATTTTACAAGCAGAAATGTGATATTATATCTTGATTTTTACTTGTTTCTTGGCTGAAACTGAAAGGAGGGATAAGTGAGTGGCTGATATCATTTGATTTTTATAAATGTTAATATTATTGTTGTTGATAAGATGGTTATTAAGCCTGCACAAGTAAGACAGCACATGTAGCCATTAATGTGAGTGTATTCAGGCAACAAAAACCAGAAACTGCTGATAGAACTAATTATGGAGGAAAAGCTTAAGCAGACGGCGCATCGGTTGGGAGGGGTGTCTGTGAGCAAACCAAAATAAAACCAAGTAAGGAAACCCAGAAGACAAAGTTAATGTGCTGTAATGACCTTACTAAGGCCTGAAGTTCCTCCTGAGACCTTGAAAAATAAATAACAAACAGAAACAAGTATTCCCAATCAGTTCAGTGATGCAAACATTAATTATTCCTTAGACTGCCAAGTTTGACATACAAAGGACCAATGGGATATATTGCTGATGAAGGACATCCAACCACTTTGGAAAACAGTTTTAAATTCAACTGTCCAGATGAGCATAAGCATAACCCATAACCCAGGAACTGGGTATAAGAGAAACACTCATTTATAAGCACTGAGATAATAGCAAGTAATTGGAAATAACACAAACATCCACTGCTGGGAGAACAGGCAAATTGTGACGTCCATATGAAACAATACTATACAACAGGAAAAAATGCAAATTTTTGTGACGTCCATGAGACAATACCATACAACAGGAAAAAATGAATGAAGTTCAGTGGCATGAAACAAAACAGACAAATATTTGACATATAACGTTGGGGGGGAAAGCAAGCCACAGAAGGTTATGTACAGTCGTAACTATGGAGAGTCACTATAACACTATGTATGATATCACTCTTTATTAAGCTCAACAAGAAGCACAGCTAAAAAGTAGATGTGGCTTAAGGGTGTGAATATAGATGGTAAAATCTTTGATAAATACAAAACTCACTCCAGTGGACCTTTGTGAGTGTGGGGAGGCAGATAAGGGGGCACATAAGTATTACTAATATTTTATACATTCATTTGTGTGTTTGGTTCCTGGGTATTTAATTTATTATTATGTTTTAAATATGGATATATATATATATATATATGTATATTACTTTTTCATATATGTCAAATATTACATAGTAAAAAGAAAAACTTTTAAAGCTATATCATGTTTTTTTGGGTATAAAATGTTACCTCTCTTGTCTGAACAGTTCTAGGCAATAATAAATAGATTGGCTTATAAATATTTATATTTACGTTTAAAAATAATTTCTGGTTCCTTTGCTTAGATGGGGGAAAGGGCATTGTCTATAGAGTCCATAAAAATACAGTGATCATTCCTTATCATAAAGCACATTCACTAGTTAAACATCTTTATTTTACACTCTCCGAGAAAATGATTGGTCAGGCCACTCACAGTGTGTCACTCTGGGAATCCCTGGCTGAGGACGGAGGACTGCCTGAGCTCAGCAGCTTGAGACCAGCCTGGAACATAAGGAGACTAAGACCTTGTCTCTACTAAAAAGAAAGGAAAAAAAAATTAGCAGAACATGGTGGCATGCACCTGTAGTCCCAGATACTCGGAAGGGTGAGGTGTGAGGATCAACTGAGCCCAGGAGTTGGAGGCTGTGGTGAGCTGTGATTGTGATATTCACTCCAGCCTGGGCAACAGAGTGAGAGCCGGTCTCAATAAATAAATGAAATGAAATGAAAATGAAAATGATTGGTCTCAGTAGAATCTATGAATGGACTAGAAAAGATGCTGAGTGATTTTAGGTTCTAGAGCACTATACACATTATATATATCAGAAAAATCCATTATGAGGGAGGGTGTTGGGAGGTATTGGTCAAAGGGTAGAAAATTTCAGTTAGACAGGAGGAATAAGTTCAAGACATCTATTGTATAACATGGTGACTGTAGTTAATAACAATGTATTGTATTTCAAAAATTGCTAAGAGAATAGATTTTGAAGTGTTCTCACTGCAAAAAAAAATGGTATGTGAGGTAATACATATGCTAACAGCTTCATTGAGCCATTTCATAAGGTACACATATTTCAAAACATCATGTACACAATAAGTATATAATATTGTTGTCACTCAATAAAAATAAATAAAAAAGATTAAATAAATTATAAAAACAAAATTAAAAAAATTAAATCAGAGATTTTTACAAAGAATAAACCATCATAATACAATTCCATGTTATATGTCTTTGGCTTCTAATTTCTAAAAAAAAAAAAAAAAAAAAAAAGTGAATTCAGTAGGGTTGGAAAAATATTTATTTACTTAGCCTGATCCCTCTTCTCTAAGCCCCTTCCCCTCAAAACACTGAATGCTTACAGATCTTTGAAGGAAAAATAGCATGAGCTTTATGACAAAATTCAATATTGCAAACCTAATCAATGACAGTTTGCTTCTCTAATGGATTTTGTGTGCAATCATCCAGAAGAGAGAAAGGCTGGGAGGTCTGTTGAAGCTTATCTGTTAGAACAAGGCTGAATTACATAAAATCATCTTAGAGGCTACATTTACTTCAGTAAGTGTCTTCATAAGGAAAAAAAATACTTTACATTTTTCAATTCAATGAGACTTGAACCAATGAGGAAATTAATATGCAGGATGTTCAAATAAGTTAGGATGATAAAATTAAATTCATTTTAAATTAAGATAATCCATGTCCACTTTTAAATTATATTGTTTATTTCTTCTAATCATCTTGTTTACTCCTTCTTTGCCTTTTTTATTATCTTACTATCTGTGGACTTTTCATTTTAGTTTCACACTTGACCAGAGAGCAGGAGAGCTGAACAAAGCTGTTGATATGTAAATAGCAGCTTTGAAGATGGAAGCACCAGATTGTTCCTAAACAGAAGAAAAATTGCAGCTACTTTATTTGAGTGAGTAGAAAAAAAGGTGTCAACATATAATTTCAATTTCTCTCTAAAATAATGTGTGACACCTGGGTTTGAACTTTATACTAAGTATGACAATATCATGGTAGGTTGACAATTATCTTGTTCATTTCCTTTGCTTTTAGAAATAATCACAATATTCTTTCAGAAATATATTTTCTTACTATAGTTTCAGATTTTGGATTTGCAAAGTCAAAGGGTTTTATTGATATAGAACCTACAGAATCTCTAGTTCAGGAAATAAATTAGGTTCTTTGTTTCTTTACTTCTCTAATACACTTGCTTTCACTTTATGGACTTGCCTCAAATTCTTTCTTGTGTAAGATCCAAGACTCTCTTGGGGTCTGATTGGGACCCCTTTCTGGTAACACTTTGAGATTTGAGACCTTGCTGACATGGAAGGTCTGACCCTGGCGGAACTGCCCCTCTCAGAGAGAGCACACAGCTTGGCTTGGAGTTTGCCTTTCATGTGCTAACCAACCAGTCAGAGCCCATACCCCTAACCACCTCCTCTATGAAACTCAAGCTCTTAAAATCTGGGCCACTCACTGTCCATCTCCGCTAATCACCACAGGGCCAGACACCATGCAAATGGACAGCTCCTCTGTCCCAGAGCCTGCTGAAAGTATTCAAACTAGCCAGTACAAAACCTGTTTGCCCTGCCTTGTCCTTTCCTTTGGCAGAAACCACAACAATGGCTCCAGCCCCTTTTTATTCCCTCTCCCTCTGCTTTCTGACAGCCCCTGGGGCTTCCCTATGTGGTGCTGAAATGTGTGTCACGTCTCCTGTTTCTAGGGATCTGTGAGTATAAAAAATTTCTTTCATGACACTGATTTCCTTGTTGGTGTGTCTTTCTACCCCTCAATAAACAAATCCCAGGTACCCTTTTAAAACACCCCACTAAACTCATTAAGATGACATCAGATTTCCTCAGGAATTGCGATCAGAAAAATCTTCACTCAGAATGAACTGGAATAGTGAGGAAGGGTATTAAACTAAAGCGCCAAGACAATAAAATTTAGTTAGAAGAAAATCTAGTTTTTTGGATGGTTGGTCTATGCACTGCTTGGAAACATTTGGGTGATTCAATTTCATGGCTCTCCATCTGAAATTAGCCATCATGTGGCCATCATCTCCCATAGAGTTCTTCAGGTCAGTACAGGCCCAGCATCACAGAAAGATATATTGCTGCCGTTCAAAGAGCAATGCAATCATTTTGAGGCTGTACCTTACAGCTGTCACACATGTTGGGAAGCAGAGAAGGCAGAATTTCTGTGCATTGCTCAAGGTCGTCTGGAAAACCAGTAGTTGAGGCCACGTCTCCCAGACCATTAGACAGTCAGACATGAAATTCTCTGCATGATATTTCCGTTGCATCACCCAGGCTTGTTTTATGTTTGTTTGTTGGTGTCTTTTCTTTAGTAGACAAAGAAAATTTTAAATAGTTGTCAGCAGCCTCTGGTTCTAAATGTTTAAGGACATTAAGGTTCTATTTATGACCACTCTCAATTGGACAAAAGGACACGCAACAGTTGCCTTTCTCTCACCACTTTTCATAATATTGATGTCATCTGCTCAGTGTAACATTTGCCAGGCATAGACAAATATCCAACATGCACTTGGTAGAGGAGAGAGGTAGAGTCATGATGCTTGTCAGCTAGGGAAGAAGCACACAGAAATGCTGCTTGGGAAAGGGGTGCGTAATGCTTATGATGAATAACACAAATCTGTAGTACTTTATAATGATGACTGAAATCCCACAGCTCTAGCCTGCCAAGAAATTCAAGCAACCAGTATTGCTTCTGCAATACTCAAGCAACCTAAACTGTACTCAGGATTAGTACACATAATAGATAATTGATTATAAATCTGATTTGAGAGTTTTAGTATGCAAGCAAAAATTTGACTGACTTTTGTCCTTAGTTCTTGGGAGGTAGCTTCTAAACCCTTGAAATTTTCAGAGTGATAAGAGTATCTGTTATTCATGGTGGGCCCCTGGGCTCCTGCCCGATAGTTTATACAAATGAAGTAACTCAGGATGGGTGCTGGCTATGCCAGAAAGACCAATCATGAGATCAAAGGGTGGGAGCCCCAAGCCAGGTGATATCAACTCCACCCCTGGGGAGGGCAGCAGTGGCTGGAGATCGAGATCAACCTTCTGATCTCTTATTCAATCAGTCTTGCTGGTTTAATAATACCCCAGTAAAATCTCTGGACACGGAAGGTCAGTTGAGTGTTCATGGTTGGCAAATCTCTGCATACTGTCACACATCAATGTGCTGAAAGGGGAATGCATCCCTAAGAATGATGAAAGTTTCATGGTTGAAATCACCCCAGATATTGTCCTCTGTGTGTATCTTCTAATTTGTATTTTTTGCAATAAAACTATAATCATAAACACAGTACTTCCAGTGAGTTCTTTCTAGTCAATTATCAAACCTGAGAGGGTAGCGGGAATGCCTGAATTTGTGGCCAGTTGGTTAGGAGTAAAGATGGCTCTGGGACTCTGAAATTGTGGCTGGTGTCTGAAATGAGGACAGTCTTATGGAGGACTGTGCCCTCAACCTATAGGTAACTAGGAGCATGTATGCCCTAAACATATGCATGTTCATTTTCTCTTACATTCCTTTTCTCCTAACACTGCACATATTTTTAGGATAAAAACTCCTTATTGCAGATTTATTTTATTAATGCAGCTTTTCTACTTGCTAGGTTTCTTTCCCAAGATGGAGTGGGTAGTTGGCACCATGTCTCTCTGGATCAGGGAGGTGGAGGGATCCCAACATGCATATTTAATTCAGAAGGTGAAAGAGAGAGCTGCGGTAGCAGTGTGCTGGGTTCTTTCTGCCTGTGTCCTAAGTCTCTTTAGACCCTGTCAACCTGGACCATGCAGCTCAGTGAAGCTGGCAGTAGCCGCAGCAGTGGAAGGACAAGACACACAGGATGCAGTGGGGTAGCCTACAAGTCCATCGCAAAGAGAAATAAATTTCAAACAACTTTCCTGGCCACAGGTCCTCAGGATCTGGCTTATCTCTATGGTTTTTATTCCTGTCACTGTGCATTAGGCTCCAGCCACATCAGCCTTTTTACTACTGCTCAGCTGCTCTCAGTATGTTCTTGCTTCAGGTCTTGGCACTTGTGTTTTCTCTCTGGGATGCTCAGCCCTAAGCAATTCACATGGTAGCTCCTTCTCAGCCTGGACAGTTTAGCTCCAATATTACTTCCTTCCAGAGGTAACCAGAGGGAATGAAAAGACTCCCCACCTTTCCTCTACCTAGCCCCATCCTGGAGCTATTTCCTAGCCATTTCCTTGGCTTATTTCTTTAAAGGGCTTACCGCTATAGATAATATATTTTTCCTATATTTTGTTACAAATATATTTCCTGTCTCTACCTCTCCCACACACATAACCCTAACGTGAGCACAGTAATGACAGGGTCTTTACACCTGCCTTGTTTACACTGTGTCCTTGGCCCATGGAATAGTAACTGGCAGTTATTACTGGATGAATGGTAGAATAAAAAGCATTCACCAAGTACTGCTCACTGTAGGTGGTATGAGGCTTTTAGGAAATGCACAATACTCATTTCTTCTCTTAAGGAATGGTGGAAACTGAGTCTCATATACATACGAAAGACAGAACTGCAGTCATTTATGTGGCTCCTTCTGCTCTCTCCTAGGTCCTATTCAAGGTCCTGCACTTGGTCTTCTCTGATTCCTAGCTTAATGGATCTATCCTCTCCCATATTTCAAACAGTATCCCTAAATCACTTCCAACAGCCTCAACAAAATAGATAAAAGGCCTGTTTCTTTCCTTATATTATTTTTAAAAGTTAATATTGTCTTTCTGGAAGCATAAAATAGATCCCCCCCCACAAAAAAAATAAAAAGAAGAATACAAAATCTGATAAAGAAATTGGTGAAAATGTATAGAAAAATAAGATTTACGGCTCTCAAATTCACTAAAACTGCATTATGAAATGTAAGGCCATTTTAACTACAGGAAAAAGACTTATGGAGCAATTATTTTCTCATATTTTTCTATGGGCAAAGTTTTAGTAGGATTTTATCTAATGAGATTGATATATTTTAAAGTATAGTTGAATCTGTATAACAATATGTGAAACTTACAGGAAATGTGATAGTATATATACAACATGTCATAATTTCACTGTCGTGTTAAAGACAGAAAAAAATACCATTGGTTGGTTGCCTGTCTCAGAAGAAAAAATACTGAAAGCAAATAATTTAAATGAGTTACAATTTTCCAATTTGGAATCAAATAAAAATGCCATAGGCTCAGTGCCAAGGATTATTCTTGCATTGGAATTTGTTCAACACCCTAAATTTAACCAGCTGCAATCCCTTTTTAAGTGCCATCCAATACAATCTTTTGAAATAAAAAATGTACTTTTAAAGGGAAATTGGCATTCTGCTTGAATATTTATTCTCCAGATAAACACATGCAGTCTTTTGTAACACACTCAACATATACTAGGGAAGGTACAGGTCACAGTTAGAGATGACACACAAAAGTAGTCATGTGTTTTCTCTCTGGGCCATAACTGCCTAGAATATTGCCACATTTATAACTCATGTATGGAAAGGCAACTTTAGTGTCTAATATTTCATAAGGAATTGTCTTAGTGTTTGTTAAAGTCATAATATACTACAGCTAGAAAAGATCTTTTGGAATGTTTAGCTGAAATTCAAGGTCCTCATTTTACATATGAACAGAGGCCTTCATTCTAACACCAGTAAGTGACAGATCCATGTTCTCACCTGGAGCCCATATCCCCCCCCCATTGTTTTATTTATGGATGTAGATTGTACTTCATTAAACATAAAATGTGACTAAGAGTTGTCATCTGCCTGAAAGGTGCTCATGGCTGAATGAGACATAGGCCGTGCCACGTTTCTAGTTCTGGAAACATATGGACAGAGCTAGTACAGATTCCACCCCAACCCCAGTGACATTTATACATGCTGTTAAAGTATAGCCATCATTTTTTAAAAAAATACAGAGCCAAGTCTGAAAGAAGAGTTTATCGTCAGACGTCATGGGTAAAGTCATAGGCTTACTGCAGAATCCCATGCATTGGCTCTGACCCTGTCTGCCACAGGTGGGATAAGAATGCTGCGGAAAGCCGGAACCCTGCAGAAAATGCTCCTTCCACACACAGGATGGCAGGAAATGTTGTTTCTAAACAAGTACCTAAGGGGATGGGGATATTGATTTCCACATCATTTGTGGTGTGGAAAGTTAGAGGCCACATGGATGCCCATCACTGACATGAGGGATCAGCCAGCCAGAGAGGCAGCAGGCCAGCGTATTCTGCCTGTGGATCCCAAATGTGGTGAAGTGGGAGGTGTCTCCAGTGATAAATAGAAATCCCAAGGCTGCACCAGCCACGGGTGTAAAGTCTTAATTTATACCGCGCTTATGGTGTTAGGAATCCTAAGCTAAGGCAACCCCTACCTAGCTAAACTGTTTCTCAAGTGAGAAACCAATATTATAAACATGTTCAAAAAAAGACTACATGAATTTTTATAGACCTGTGCTGAATTACTAAAGAACGTACTTCAAAAAAGGAAAACCTGTACTCGGAAAGAAAGAATGAAATTCAAAGATCAATGGTAAACAAACAGTTTTTTACTGTGGCAACATCTAAAGAAGGCTTAATTGAAATCATTGTAACAATACAACGTAAAAATAGGATAGCAAAAATATTCATGATTTGAAATATAAGCACATGTTGGTGCTTATATGATAGATATTTAGCCTAGTTCCATATTTTTGCAACTGTAAATTGTTCTGCTATAAACATGCATGTGCAAGTGTCTTTTTCATACAGTGACCTCTTTTCCTCTGGGTATAGATACCCAGTAGTGGGATTGCTGGATCAAATGGTAGCTCTGCTTTAGTTCTTTAAGGAATCTCCATACTGTTTTCCATAGTGGTTGTACTAATTTACATACCCAGCAGCAGTGTAGAAGTGTTCCTTTTCCCCACATCCATGCCAACATCTATTATTTTTTGATTTTTAAATTATGGCCATTTTTCAGGAGTAAGGTAATATGGCATTGTAGTTTAATACTACTCAGCCATAAAAAGGAACAAAATAATGGCACTTGCAGCAACCTGGATGGAGTTGGAGACCATTATTCTAATTGAAGTAACTCAGGAATGGAAAACCAAACATTGTATTTTCTCACTCACAAGTGGGAGCTAAGATATGAGGCTGCAAAGGCATAAAATTGATAAAATGAACTTTGGGACTCTGGAGGTGAGGGATAAAAGATTGCGCATTGGGTGCAGTGTACACTGTCCAGGTGGTTAGTGCACCAAAGTCTTAGAAATCACACCTAAAGAACTTATCCATTCAACCAAACACTACCTGTTCCCCCAAATCTGTTGAAATAATAATAATAATATGGATAAGATAATAAAGATAATACACTAATTCTACCTGGGGGAGTAAAGAAAGAGTTGATTTTGAATTGAGTATCAAAGGACGAGTAAGAACTTAGCAGACAGCAGGGGGCAGAGGGAGGTTTTCAAAGGTAAAGCTCCTAAGTACAAAGATACATAGAAAATTCTAGAAACTGCAGATAGCTCACAAGCCAGGTGTTCATGGGCAAGTGGCGGAATACAAGGCTAGAAGGCAGGCCCCAAATCTGGTCTTTTTCCTTTCAAATCAATGTCATCAGAATCACCTTCTATGAAATGTCAGATTATAATAAAAAAGGGAGATATAGAAAACACATGAAATTAAAACATAATGTCTAGAAAGAGAGAAAACTCTTCCCATTTTACTAACCAACAGTATTTCAGTATTTCAGTTCACAATTAGAAAATGGATCTGAAAAGTGAACATGTCTTGAGAACAGAGAAATACAGATCACAAACAGTGAGGGATCTAAGACATCAATTAAAGTACTCAGAGTTATAATATGCAGCATGCAAAAACCCATGGAACAATGTAGAATTTATTTTTTCTCTTGCTGGAAATACTACCTCTCAATATTAGTTAAGTCATATAAATTCCAAAATGCTTGATTGTAGTTGGAAGAATTGACAAATATAAGATATTGTGAGAATAAAGGTCAGTATTTAGGATTTAAAGATAGGCTGAGGGATTTCTTTGGCTGTAATTCAGCCTGAAGCATTCAATGGAGAACTCAGGGCTGGAAGTACATTGTGAAGAAGGTCAAGCTTGTATTTCTCCATCTTAGCCTTTTCCTGCTCTGCTCCTTCCTTTTCATAGCCATTTGTTCATGGACCTCTCATATTTTCCCCATGAGAACTTGCTCTTTGGGAAGGGTTTTATAAGCCTATTCATATGAGATATGAATGACTACTATGGTTTACTAAGGTATCTTCCTCTACCATATTCACTTTTTGTAGGGGGCAGTGGTCTCAATTTCTTATTGAAGAACTTGAAGTTTAGCCACTTATGCTGAGAGGTGAATCTTGATCTGAGGCATTCTAAGAGATTTAGTGTTCAACACATGGGTCCCTGGTTATATCTCCTAGCCATAAATCCTGCTCTGAATCTATGTTTCAGGAATGATTATCTCATTTTCTTGTTTTGAATCTGTTTCAGGAATGATTCCCTCATTATTTCTTCTGGGTCAATGTCAATAAAAATAGTACCTGTTTGATATGACACAATTTCAAATATCATACAAATATTTCGACTTGATCTGAATTTAACTACCATTGAATATTAGCCAGGCTCAAAAAATATCAATATCAAGCAAATTTAGAAAGAAGAAGATGCAACACATAAGTTCACAAGAAAGCATTTTTTTCTTAACATACATACTCTGAAACTCTCAGAAGAGTATTTACAAAATGTTATTCATTCCATCATTAAACTAGGCCCAAAGTATAGCTATGTAAAAGCAGCTGTACCGTTCCAGTCTATCAATCAGCAAATATTCACTGAATGTCTGTTTTGTGTACAGTATTGTACATTGCACAATTTGATGTGGTTTCTCTCTTACGTTTAGTTGGAAAGTTGGAATTCCCATCAAACAATCAGAAAAAAAACTTAAGGGGTGAACAATGTGTTACAGATAGAACTGATGATTGAGTATCTTTTCTATTTCTTCCAAAGTTCCCTTTTATCTACAGGACAAATCCTCTGCCATGATTTAGGGAATCCATTTTCTTGATCTCTATTTATTTTTCCAGCCTCATCTTCTAGCACATTCTTCTATAAACGCAAAGCCACAGCCCTACCAAACCATATGTAATTTTCCAGATTTATCATCTGTTTTTACACCTCCAGACCATTCCTTCTGCTTGAAATGTACTTCCACTCACTTTTGCTTAATTCCTACTCGTCCCTTTAAAAGTTTTCTCCTCTAAGAAGTTTTCTCTAATCCCTAAAAAGTTTTGTGTCCTCCAGTTTGTTTATATTGTATCTATGCCTTTAACATAGACCAGCAATTTCACAAAGTGTTGAAATAACTTCTCTTCTTGTCTAATTCCCCTGTTGCCATAGTTTTTAAAAAGTGAGTAAGGATCTGTATCTCATTTATATTTTTATCTCCAATGCCTAATGTGAAACCATGGTATGTAATAGGTGTTCAATAAATATGTATTAAATGAATCCCAGTTCGAGGGTGAGGGTCAGGAGGAGACAGATGGCAGGCAGATTTTCTTCCAGAGGGCTGAAAGATTTGACTATAAAAGAAGAAACTTTGAGTGAGAACATAGTAGGTCAGAGCAATTATGAGGTGATAGCTATGAAAACATACAGGATATAGGTGAGATAAATAGACACACTGAAACCCACAATATATCGTAAAGCCAGGGCCTGTCACTTATTACGTGAAAGGTAAATTCAAAAAGAAAGAAAAGAATCTTTTAATCCTAGTTAATGGTATAATTGGAATATGTAAATTAAAAAAAATACCTATTAAACTTGATGTCAAAATGAAAACCACATCCTATGTCAAAATGTTCCCAGATGCCCCAATTGAAGAAAAACTCTGGCTAGAAGATAGATGTCACTTAATATGATAAAACTCTTTTTAACTTAACTCTTGGTTAAGTGTGTTATTATCTTGCCAAGCATGCTCAAACTTGACCCTCCATGCCCTGGTACTGAGCTGCATTTTGCTAGAGCAACCAAGTTGCAGCAACCAATTAATCTTAATCACCACGTGCCAACTGTGTATAGTTACAGCAGGACAGCAAGGAATGGAGTAGAGATAACTTGCTTTTCTCCCAGGGATTGGCAGAGGGCATAGAGGGCTTTATGTGGTTCCCTACCGTAATGCATTGTTGTATCCAGTGACACATAGCCAGGGCTGGCTCTGAAGGATAGAGGTAAACACTGGAGAGAGCTGAGGAGGAGGAAACAAACTTGGGACTGGCAGTCACTATCTTAGAAGACAACTTAGACAACAGCCCTGTAAGCATCAGGAAACAATCTTAGAAGTCACTTTTGATAGAATGAGCACTGAAGCTAGGATTTGGTGATCAATTCCCAGAGGGATTTCCTGCCTAGAGTCAGAGCTCAGAGTGAGTTAAAGGACCCCAGCTGTTTCATATGGACACATCTGGGACTTTTGTACAGTGTGATGCTCGAGCAATTGGCTCTGCTTCAGAGGGTGCCCAGAGCTCCTTGCAAGAAGTTTACCACAAGTCTATGACTCTAAAAGAAGCCATCAAGTCTTCACTCATCATCCTCAAACAAGTAATGGAGGAGAAGCTGAATGCAACGAACATTGAGCTAGCCACAGTGCAGCCTGGCCAGAATTTCCACATGTTCACAAAGGAGGAACTTGAAGAGGTTATCAAGGACATTTAAGGAAGCCTGATCCTCAGAACTTCTCTGGGACAATTTCAGTTCTAATAATGTCCGTAAATTTTATTTCCAGCTCCTGTTCCTTGGAAAATTTCCATTGTATGTGCATTTTTTTAATGATGTCTGTACATAAAGGCAGTTCTGAAATAAAGAAAATTAAAAAAAAAATTTCTAATAAAAGCAAAAAGATATGTGTTTGTTGTTCAGGAATTTTAGATATTCATTCCCTCTAAAATGAAGGCTCTTAACCTTTCTTGAGGTATCATGGAGACTCTGAGAAGTTGGTAGACATTGTGGACCATCTTCCATGAGAAAATATGCAATTCTTACACATAACAGAGCATTGGCTACCCAAACCCTACCTCTCAGAGAGCCCTTCAAGTTGAGAACTCTATTGAAGAATCTCTGAAAACTGCATTTGTTTAGAGTATGTCAATTTGTGTAAAGGGGTATATTTTTATGTAAATAGTCTGAAAATTCTTGATTATACATGTATGGTGCAAGGCTGTAGTGGGTCTAAGGCCGTCATTTTTAAAATGAGGAAAATCCTGCAACTCATTGGGATATTTTTTAGTGGTACCTGATAGAGGTGTTTCTAAATTACAGTAAAAATGCCATCAAAACTAGGGAATCTGAAAAACAAATGTTAGGAGTTAAAGGCTCTGTAATGGTCAAGAACTGAGATTTGTGTATTCTTCTGAGAAGAAGAAATGCAGACTATTGTCTGTTTTTGAACCTAGAGCAGGACAGTCCTCCTCAACTGTTGTCCCAGTCTACCCCATTGTCATGTCCAACTACTAGTTAGTACTAATAAATTTTGTAATTTTCCCATCTTACTGCAAAGGACATGATTTGCTACTCAGTACCTCAATCATGATACCTTCCATGCTGTCATGAGGTTTGCAATTATAATCGTTGAAACTAAACATTGAATCTGGCTATGTACTAGAAAACATCACAGAAGAATCTACATTCGCTTTAAATACTACTATTGAGAACACTTATTTTCAACTAATTTGCATTAATGAACACTGCTAAGTAGGCATGTTTACAAGCTGTGAAGGTGTAACCTTGTCCCATAGTAACTCTGAATTGAAGCCAAGATTTTAATCAGAACAGGCTACTTATTTTGCCCATAAGGAACATTTATTGCTTAATATAGTTGGCAAAATACAGATACGATCAATCACAAATAATAGTCCTTATTTGGAAGCACATTGTTGTTTATTTAGTTCAGAAATTGTTTGCAAACTAAACTATAATCCAAGTTCACATTAAAAATCAGTTATAGATAGTCATTAGAGTCTTTCATAAAGCATATATTATTCTTAAATATCCTGAGAAAGAGTATTTTTTACTAATTGTAAATTTTCAGTAACCCTTGGTTTCTTGTACGCTAATCATACAAATAAAAACAAGCACAACAAAAAATAAAAATAAAAATAAACAATAGCAACTTCATTTTAATGCTGTACAACTATATAGCACAATTATGAATTGTTTAGGTTAACATGTAACATACATAAATGTAAATACAAGGGTAGAAAAATGTTTATCTATATATGTATATTTTTTCAAGGAGCATATCTTCCAAGCAATCACCAGTACATTTACCATAGCAGAAATAATACTAAATTTCTCTGCAGTGGAGGTCCCCTGCAGGAGAGTTCTCCCAAAGAAGTCTCTGACATCATTCCAAAATAACTAACCACATATTATGTTAGCTTGCCTAGGTTTTCACCATTATATTCACTTTTATTTCAAATTTCAGTTATAAACTCTAAGTTAATTTAGAATGCATTATCCTTGTATCTTGTTAGTTAGAGACTAAAGCAGGGGTGCTGAAAGAGTTGGCTGGAAGGTAGGGGATAATAGGAAATGCATCTGAAAACCAAACTCCTTTTTTGTTTGTTTCAAACATGGCGTCTTGTCAAAGAAATGTAAGGAAAATCCATGGTTGAGTAATGAATGAACATAACACTTGTCATGGATTCTTAAGAGGAGTTAATCATTTTAGGTTTTACCTAATGAAGCTTAGAAACTAATTACCTTGTTGAATTTTACTAATAACAACTCTTGAGATTAAACGAAGGTAGCAGACAAGTCCTCCAGTTCCCCATCATCAAACTAGAATAATATACTTCTGGTCTACAACCTCATATCCAAACATCTTGGGGCCAGATATATTTAAGAACTCATGCTTTTATTTATTTATTTATTTTTAATGACAGAGAGAGAATAGGTTGCATATATTTAATTTGCATAATATGTCCATCAGGTATTGTCACATTAAGTTGTATCATTATACAATAAGTAAAGGCTATTAGTAGCCTCACATCAGTTGAGGCCAAGTTTTGCTGTCAAGTGAGCTTTGGTGTAAAACTTGAGAAATATTTCAGTTTTCAGTGTTGTTGGAATTTTGGAATTACAGATTAAGAACTTATGGTCCCGCACAGAGGGATGAAAATTGTTTCCTCACCATACTCTCTAAGCAGGAGCAATGATCAAACAACTTGTTTATCACCTGTAGTTTGATTTACTGGAGAGCTATAATTTATATGAAAGTTAAAATTTGGCTCGCTCTGCCCAGTTTCTGTGATACATCTTAATGACATCTATTAACCACAATCTTATTGGCACCTGCACAAACTAAGAGACTAAGGGACTGGCAATCCATCTAGTAAATGCTGTGCATACTGTGTCTATTACATGCACATTCCTAGACAAACTGTGCCCTACTGCTCCCCAAAGACAGACCAGGATTCTTCTTCTTAATATACTTAGCAAACAAAATTAACTAGTCCAGTGTGTATCAATACCTGGAGAGAACATAAGGAACAGAAAGGCCAGCCTTGATGAAGTAGGAATGAGCTTCAGTGTCTGAATCTTTGTCAATCATACTCGATGACATTACTACACAGTGAAGTTTGAGAATCACTGATCTAGACAATACCTTGTTACATTATCACCTCGGCTGTTTTGCATGGGAGACCTTTACCCTAGCTGACGATCAAGGTTGATATACAGATTTTTTGTGAAAAATGGGAAATTTTTGCCTTTTTTTGGTAAGATACACAATGACTCTTCCGAGCAAAATAATATGTCTTTCTGGGAAATGATGTGATTCTAATCAAAGTACTTTTAAAAGCCTCAATACTTATCTATAGCAAAGCACAAGAAATAATCAAAAAAGTTACTTCCTGGTGACCAATTCTTATTTGCACAAATTGTGTTAAAAAACAGACTTCAGATAAATAGGGACCAACTTGAAGATGGCCGTTTAGGAACAGCTCAGGATTGCAGCTCCCAGTGAAAGCGCAGAGGGTGAGTGGACGCCGTGTTTTTATTGCCCACAGACTAGGAAATTCCCGGGCAGAGGTGCTCCACGGTCACAAGCGCGGCTGTTTCGGCCAGCGCGGCTGTGCCGGCCAGCGCC